>NW_028324305.1:3315813-3475813 GCF_058129835.1 Hydra viridissima
AATGGACTACACTTTCTTTTTAGTATCAATTATCTAAATGACATGTAACTATATAATGATAATTAATTGTATCAATTACCTAAATAATAGTTTCCGCCATTAATTAATACATGACATTATTAAAAGATAGTCTTTTTTTGGAATGATCTGCATCCATGATTGTCTAATGTACTTTTAAGTGCATTTAAAAGATGATAAATCTAAATTAACAAGGTCAATCTTGCTTTATTGCAGTTTTAGAGTTTCATTAAAAACATCCATACCTGAGA
Source organism: Hydra viridissima (assembly GCF_058129835.1). Classification (NCBI taxonomy): domain Eukaryota; kingdom Metazoa; phylum Cnidaria; class Hydrozoa; order Anthoathecata; family Hydridae; genus Hydra; species Hydra viridissima. The sequence continues at coordinate 3,316,083 of NW_028324305.1, forward strand.
TCCAGGGCATTGTTGGCTAGAACACTTTTCATTTCTGGTGCATACAAACTGACCATTTATGCATTTACTAAGTTAAAGCAAATATTTATGACATACAATAGTAGTTTGCCAATAATTGCATGCATTTTAAAAGACTTTTTTAAACAAAATGAAAATTAGAGATGATTACATGTTAAGTAATTAATAAATAAAATACCATTTTTCACAGTTTTCATGGGAGATCAAATATCCAGATGGATAACTGTTGCCATTTTCATAACAAGAGCATTCATCTATTGCAACACATACTCCAAGATCATCTAGCAATGTTCCATTAGGACAGTTACATCCAGCTACACATCGCTCAACACACTTCGATGCAATATTTTGACATGAGCTATAGCATGCACTACCACATTCTTGATACTCAAGCCCAGGTAAGCATGTTATTTCTTGAAGTAATTAAATAAGAAAATAATAAACTTCAGCAACATTTAAAATCCTTTTTTGTTAACTTTTAAACTTTGGGTAATTAGACATGCAGTAATATCATTAATAGTAGTCTAAAAAAATTGATTGAAATTTCCTAAGAAATAGCATATATAGCTTAACAGATTTTTTAAAATTAACTAACGACACATTTTAAAATTGATACACTATATTGTGTTTACATAGCAAAAAATATAATATATAAAATATCCAACAAACAACTGACAATAGGCCTATTTAAGATCACTCTTTTTTATATTAGTAAAAGCATTAAATGAGTATTCAATTTACTAACCGCACTCAGGTAATATTTTTTTGTTCCTCCATTCAATTACTATACCATTTTCAGCACACTCTTTGGTATATGCAGCAATAGCATTGCATAAACATTTAATACCATCAAAACAGCTGCAGACATCATAGCGACATGATGCAATATAATTACTTGGGTCAACCATATGATGGCATGCATCAAATGGAGAAAGCTTAAGTTTGTTACATTTTTTATCTGCAACACTAGCTCGTTGTGCTTCAACATCGCATGGATGCTTTGGCATAACAGCACTCATACATTTTGAATCATATCGCCAGGCATTTCCAAAGCTTACAGGATTTGTTTCCCTGATACCATTTACTGTAAAGTCATCTAATTGATTATCATTAAATGTTCCACATAAACCACATGTTTTATTTCTAAAGTGAGCTGGAATAGTTACATAAACTTGACTCTCTCCATCAAACAGGATCTCAACTCCTATGTCAGACTTGAACAACACAAAAAGTGATGATAACTAAAAAAAAAAGTATTAAAATACATGAAAAAGTATTCTTAACAACAATATGAATCAAATCCAAAAGAAATTTAGTTTTCTCCCAAAAAAAAATGTTTCATGAATAAGAGCAATGGAGACAAGAATAAAAAGACCAGAATAATTTGAAAAACATTTTTTTATTGAGCTTAAAAGTTAATAATAAATATCAACTAGTCATTGTTTAATCTTGGTCACCTGTTTAATTTCAAATCCTGAAGAAAAATGGGGCATTTTTACAGACACACTGTTTACAGTTACTGTTTTACTGTGTCCAAGCAAAATAGTTGAGTTGTTGATAAATACAGTTATTGCTTTAACACATGGGACTGAATCCTTCATACTGCACCCTGAATTGTCTATAATTACACTAAAGGTCTTTTTCTCGCAGTCACTTGCCATAAGATACTTGCAAATACCATTGAAATCAAACCACTTTCTATCAAAAGTTATAAAGTGAAAATCACCAAAACTTGAGCATTTCCCTAAAAAAGTAAAACAAAATAATCATCTGTATGTTAGTATGAGTTTTTATAATAGTATTGCTGCAATCTTATATGCAACAGAATAACTGAAAATTTTATTAACAATACTAATGGAAACAATCTATATATTTTAATAAATGCTATTTAAAAAATAATTGCTAGTGTTTTTATAAATTAAAATATCTTGAAGCAATAAAATTCTACATACCATTGCATATATTTGTTGTGCAACTCCACTGGCCATGAGTACATGTGCTAGAAAAATATTTTACTAGTTCAAAAAAGAAATATTTATAAATATCAACTCCACTATGATAAATCTCATAGTATATACAAAGTATCCACACAATATGCTGTATGATACAAGTCTGCTATATTTAAAAAGAATAGCAAATTTAAACAATAAATTCATATTTTAAAAACACACATCTTTTGGTAAATTCTCTAAACTTCTTTTTCTAAAATTCTTTCCAGTTCATGCCAAAATATTTATATATCTTTGAAAATATCAACATATTTTAAAATTCATAGTTCACAAATATAATACATAATTTTGAACGTATTCAGTTAATTAAGAACAGCATCTTTTGCATTTATCTTTTGTTATGAATGTTAATATTTTGTGTTGTATTTTTTATATAAGTGATGTATTGTTTTACAAAAACCTATAGTTTAAAAAAAGAGTATAAACAAAAATTAACACCAAAATAAAAAAAAGTCAGAAAATATTTTACCATTTGTTACAGTCTATAGTTAATTGATGACTACTTGGATAAATTTTCTTGTTATGTTCACATGGGCATTGTGATGGGTCAATACAATGACCATCATGCATTACTAAATTTTGGGGACAGAAACAACCGTCCACACACTTATGTTGACAAGATAAACTTTGATGGAAATTTTTGCAGGTTTTAGTACATATAGATCCACACTCTGTATATTGAGTACCATTCATGCAAGTTATAGCTAAATAATATTACAACATCATAAAAATAAAAAAAGGAGATATTTATAATAATATTTACCATTCGTATTTTAGATTACTTTAAACACTAACAATAAATCTTAAAAAATATAAGCTTGAATTTTAAATTTAGTAACTATAAAGTTTAGCAATCTTTTGATACAGTTTTTTTTTTAATGGATTTGTATTATCAGATGTACATTTGATTATAAAACTAAATATATGGTTTGTGTAATAAGTGTGTGATTTTAAAAACGAAAATAAATTTTAAGGATAATATAATCCTTTTTTTTTTTACATAAGTAATTATAAATTTGAATGCAATTTTTATAATGATTAATGAGGTATATGATATTGTAATTATTTACTCTAACCACCAACCAATAGAATCTACTACACTAAAATACATTAATTAAAAACTTACAACATAAATTTTGGCGCCAATTAAGCACTTTCCCCATTCTTCCACATTCTCTTGAATATTCTGTCAAAATACTGCATAAACAATCCTGTTTACCTTTACAAGACAATAAAACATCTATGCACCTTGCAAAATAAGGATCAGGATTCACTAAGCTATGGCAAACTTGAAAGTCTGGAGCTTCAATCAGTTTTTTGCAAGGAGAACTTGGACTTTTTATTCCATCTGATGGTAAAAGATCCTGTAAAACATCATTATCATAGCATAATTCTCCGATTTTTGTTTTCTTCCAGCTTTTACCATAACTTGATGCTGTTTCAGTGATATGACCATTAATATCAGCAACATCATCAATTGGGTTTCCATTAAAATTTCCACATAAACCACAAGTTTTGTTTGCATACATTGGATGCAATTCAAGATAAAGAGACTTACCATCCCATTTAACATTTAAACCATTCCATCCATCAATAATTACATAACCTGCTATATTTTCAATAAGAACACTTTTTTTTATAAATGGCAAAACTACAAACTGGTTATTTACAAAAACCTCATTTGATGCTAACACAATATCGATATCTCCTAAATATAAAGTTATCAATTGATCTTTATGGTCAGCACCATTGTGCATGTGAACAACAAAGGTATCATCAATGCAATCTGCAGCCAGCTGATAAGTGCATATTCCAGGGAATGTTAAAAAACGATTGTCAAAAGTTTTAATAAATGACTGACTGCTTATGACGCAAACAGCTTCTTTTTTTGGCAACAAAGGAACTGCAAAATAAATTAAATAGAATTCTAATTTTTTGTGTTTAATAATGGAGCAAATATTCCAGAAGATTTAACAGAATTCGAAATATATATTTTGTAATTAAGTTTTTTATAAGTATTGTACTATATAGCATATATTAAGTTTAACATTTAAAAGAATGTATTAAACAGCAATAATAAATGATAAATTCAGGGTGTTAGCAAGGATTTTTCAATACCACGTTTTAATATGATATTTGTAATTCATTTTCTCCTTTCGGAATTTCCTATTTGTTTATTGTTTCAGATTGTTTGAGGTTTTTTCATTAGTAGTTTTTATCATTTCTATTTACATTTTAACAGCCATAACAGATTACAAGAAACTTATTATTACAATAAGGTATCTGTAGTAAAATTCAATGCATCAAGTTGAATTAATAATAATTGATTATCAACAAGATTCACTACCACACTTAATTACTTTGGAACTACACTAGTTGTGCTCCTGTTCTTTAATACACTTTTTTATATAACATAGAATAAAAAGTTTTATATAACATAGAATAAGTAGTTTTGAAGATATAATCTCCATGTCTTTTAAAAAGTTTGAAAAAATATAATCTCCATGTCTTAAAAAAGTTTGTTTTACATTTTATTTTTATAAATTATCCTTTTAAGCCTCTAAGAAAAACAGGTATGAAAATAAAATAACATGAAATGTATATAAATAATAAATGAACTAAATCATTCTGTAAGTGTACACTTTTTAGGTATGAATCTTGAATGTATTTTAAAGTGTCTTAATTGTTCTGTAGACAAACATATTTTTATAAATGTCAATTGATACTTACCATAAACTGTACAGTCTTTACCATAATAATCTTTATGGCAGATTTTTTGACCCAATTTATCACAACTATAATTATCACTTTCATTAGCATAGCAGTACTTATCACACAATATACCAAAATAATTATCATTGCATATTTTTTCACCATTTTCAAGATTACACTTGAACTGGTTTGTTTCAATACAAGAAACATTGCAATCCTTTCCATACCAAGTCTTGTAACAAATTTTCTGTCCATTTTTACTGCAATTGAAATGGTCATTTTTATTTTTGTGGCAATAAATATTGCACTCACTGCCAAAATAGTTATCCAAGCAAACTTTTTTACCATATGAATCACATACATAACCAATATCTTGATTACAAAATATTGCACAATTATCACTGTACCAGTTGGGATGACATTTTTTTCCTCCTATATTTGTGCAGTTATAATGTCCATCAAAGGAATTATTACTAGCCTTACAAAAAACAGAACATTCATCACCAAACCAGTGCTTATGACATTTTTTAAAACCTGATTTATCACAATCATATTGGTTAGGCACACTTTTACAATATTTATAACAATCATTGCCATAAAAGTTTTCTGAACAATAAACAGAAATAGTAAAATTTATTGCTGACACTGCTCCTTGAATCGAATAAAGTTTTGGAAGGGAACTCTCTTGATAGAGACTTGCTTTAATTGAAGCAGTGCTATTTAGTATGTCAATAAGTTCATGTGTATCTGCATCAATATCATCAACTTGAAATAATATATAAAATAATTCTTTCCATTGATCATTAAATGTATACTTAAGAGGGTTTTGCAAGTTTGATCCCAAAATTGACCCAAATTTAATTGTATTTTTGTCTATATATTGGTCTGTTACAAAGAACCCAATGTCACAAGCCTCTTTATTAATATTGATCACACTTGTTGTAGAAGATAAACACCCAGTTATTCTTGGATCACATGGATTAATATTGCAATCTGTTGTATCATCACAACAAGATTTACTGTTTTTATATCCATTGAAGTTAATAAAGGTAAGTAGGTGTACCACAACTACTCCACTGCTAAGAATTTCCTAAAAGAAAAAAAAAAGGTAAAATACCACATAAAGAAGTTTCATATGTGGGTGGGTATGTTTACAAAAAAGTATTTTAACAAATAGATTTTAATTCCTTCAAATGGACGAATTGATAATAATAGATTGGATAAATTTAGGATAAACTTTAAATTCATCAGTTAAGGTGAAAATGAAACTGAAATTAATTTGACTCAAAACAAACGCTGAATTTCCTCTTTTTATGAATATGTTACAAATTTTTAAGCGTTGATTTCATCAGAAAAGTAAAAAATTAGTGAAAATTGCTCGATTTAATTTTTAACAATCATGTGATGATGATTTATAAGCTAAATAGATTATTACATTTCTAATTTAACAAAAGCACACTAGTAATTGAACTATGTTACTTGAAATCTTATGTTCCAGAAATAGAAGAATTAAAAAATAAAATACTTTTTATACATATCTATGTTAAAAAACATTTGTCAAACTTTGAGTGTTATTAAAAAAAAAAAAAAAATTTAAGAGCGCGCGCATTCAGATATTTACAAAACAATAACACAAACTCGTGTCTCATAAAGTATGGAATTTATTTAAACTTTAAGTTTAAATTAATGTTTAATTTTTCATTGCGAATCTTAAAACCAAAGCTTTATACCTACAACAAAAAATAGGCTCAACATTTTATTTAATCGAGAGAACCTTCGCTATCCTGGCCTCCCTAAGTTCATTTTTGTTTGTTTTTTCTTGTGAAAAAATTTCTAGGTTGGGCAAGCGGCCACATTACTCAAACGTGCTATCGCATTTGCTTCACGCCACGCTCCAACTCCTTATGAGCTAATTGCTAAATGATATATTTTCAAATCAATTTCTCCATTAAATTTTCCTAAGGATGCCTATGCAGGCGCACTCATCAAAAAAATGAAAACAACTTATTTAAGCAGAACCTTTCGTTTTTGTCATATTAGTGGTAAAATTAGTAAATAAAAAGAGTTTTTGTTAAAGCCGAAAATAATTTAAGAGCTGAGAAATTAAAATAAGAGATTGTACACGTGCATAAAAGATAGATTGACACCTTTTTTCTTTTATTGAATGGTTAAAGTTGAAAACTCGACTTCGTTACATTTGTACGCCTTTGTATTCGTATATGACGAAAAGCTTTTGGAAATCAGAGAGATATTTTTTGTTCAAAACTAGTTTTTAAAACTTTAGTCAATAATAACTTACTATAATTTCAAAAAAATCCAAATTTTTGGAGAGCTGAATCAGACAAAAATCTTAAGCTGATATTCTTTAATATTCTTTAATATTCTTTAACACTACAACAATAAACAATACTCATGTACCTTAGCTTATACAAATACTCTTATCTTTATTAATACTTTCTGTGTCTTACTGTTTCTTACTATTTTATTACTGTTTCGGCGTTCATCAATTAAGTACTACATCTACAATACATAGTGTAACATACTACATCTATAACACATAGAAAGAAAGTATCAGCATCTTAGTACTAGGAGTATTTGTTAATTTTAATTTGAATTTATCAGTACTTGGTAAAAATATATTGAACTTGGTAAAAATATACTGAACTTGGTAAAAATATACTGAACTTGGTAAAAATATATTGAACTTGGTAAAAAAATATTGAACTTGGTAAAAATATATTGAACTTGGTAAAAATATACTGAACTTGGTAAAAATATATTGAACTTGGTAAAAGTATATTGAACTTGGTAAAAGTATATTGAACTTGATTTTTGTTGCTGCAGTTATTACTTTTAAGGTTGTAATGACGTTATGCAACTAGAACTTATCGAAAATGATATAGTTTAAAAGTATATACAATAAATAGTATATGATATGGTTTAAAATTTAAAAAATTAGTAACAACAATAATAATAATAATAATAATAATAATGATAATAATAATAATAATAATAATAATAATAATAATAATAGTAATAATAATAATAATAATAATAATAATAATAATAATAATAGTAATAATAATAATAATAATAATAATAATTATAATAACAATAATGTTAAAAATAATAAAAATAATAATATAATAATAACAATAACAATGATAATAATAATGATGATGATGATGATGATGATGATGATGATGATGATGATGATGATGATGATGATGATGATGATGATGATGATGATGATGATGATGATGATGATGATGATGATGATGATGATGATGATGATGATGATGATGATGATGATGATGATGATGATGATGATAATAGTATTAATAAAAATAATAATAATAATAATAGTAGTAATACTAACAATAAAAATAATAATAGTAATATTAATAATAGTAACAATAACACTAATAATAACATGAATAAATAAATAAACTACTGTTAGTGTTAGTGGACTTTCACAAACCGCTTTAAAATAAAGAAAAATGGTATCCCTTTTTTATTTTTATTTTATTTTTTATTTTTGCAGGGTTGGCGATTTAAACAGTCGAGGATTTTTTGAAAGGTGGGGTATTGCTTTGCATCTTTGTAAACTAATATCGTAATGTAAAATGTAACAACAAGCAGCATAATATTTGAGATGATTGCACTTGCATCAATCTGATTTATTCTCATTTTGAAATTGAAAAAGTCAAAATTGAAAAAAAAGTCACCAGCAGAAAAAACCAATCGAGCCCCGACTATCTATTTTTTAGCCCGATTGTTCCAAGTATCCTCAACTCTTCGACTCCCAACCCTTGGTATTTTGACCAATCCGAAGTACTCTAACTTAAACTTTAAAGAAATTAAAATATCATAATTAGTTGCTATAATTTCCAATTAATTAAAGTTCCATAATTCAAAAACTACTCGTATTAGGGTCAGTTTTCACTCATCCGTTTTAGTTACAGGAAAGGGAAAGAGAAAGGGATGGGAAAATTAATCATGTGAGCAAGCGCAGTGATTATTTTTCAAAACTAAATTACAAACTGTGCATGCTCAAGTGATTAATTTTCCCATCCCTTTACCTTTCCCGTAGCTAAAACGGATGAGTGGAAACTGAGACTTAAAAAAAAAACAGCAATCGCTTTGGTTTGCTTGAAATTAAAAAATGTTTTTCTGTAACTATTGTAGTATTTCAACACATAAAAATTTGAAAAATATTCAACTTATTAACGAGGGTCCACTTTCTCGTAGACAGTTTGATTTCATAGTTTGACACATATTCTAAAATTCTTTGTTTTTGAAAGTAAACAAAATTTTAAGAACATAATTTCGCGCTTCTATTTATATATTAATATATCGCCATATATTTTTTTTGTACTTGAATATATTTTTCAGTACCGCAAAGTTTTTTTTTTTTATTTATTTTACTTCAGTTTAGGTCAAAGAAATTGTCAATTTCAATAATTTTTGAAGAACAGAAAAAATTAAAATAAATTTCTTAGGATGATGTTACGTAGTTAAAATTATAATATTTCCAAGATTATTATTAATTAAACCTTATTATTCTGTTATTAAAGTGTTTAGGAATCATTTGTCAATTATTTCATCAATTTTATCTATTTTTAAGGCTTTTCTTTTATTCACACATTATTAAGTGTCCGAAGCAATGATATTTATTAACTGGATGTCTAACTTCACAAAGATTCCGTAAGAAAAAGTGAAGAAATTTTTAAAGTTTTTAATGCCGTTTTATTTAAACTGACAATTATTCATTCTTGCTTTGCTTTGATTTATCATTGCGTCATTTCAGGCTGGCAAAACAAACCTGGGTTGGCAAAATATTTGCTTCACTGCGGAAGCGAGATTTAGATATCTTGTTAATATATGATTGGTAAGAAGTTGAATTTTATCGCTACGACCGTGAAAACCATGTCAGTCAGCATTTTCAATACTGCTTGTAATATTTAAAGCAGTAGAATGTAGATGGCGAATGTTAGCGATTTTGGTGTCTTTTTTCTTCAGTTTTAAATTAGAGTGCTTTTGTTAGTCAAAAAATAAAATGCTTACTAATTTTCTTCATCTTAAACGACGGTATTTCATAATCTGGAATAAAAAAAAGTGCACTGCACTATTTATTAACGATGTAACGATTAATTTTGAGCAACTGCACTTTCTCCTCTCCCATCCCCCCCCCCCCCCTCTCTCTCTCCCAATTTAGTGATTGATTATTGAATTTCATGCTGATTAAGGATCGTATATAAAAAAATAGGTCTCAAAATCAATGTAGAGTGGTCTAATCTGAAGTTGAAATTCCAAAAAATGCAACAATCGCAAATACTCGCCATTTTAAGCAATCTGACAAACGAGCTATAAAACATGTTATTTGTGTGAAACATTGGATTTCTTCTCGTGAATTTTAATTTATAACAGAATTTTTGACTATGTTTTCATTAAAAATCTTTATTAGAGGACGAACTTTTATCGAATAGTAAAAATAAAATTTCTTAATGTTGTTTACAAAAATAAAAACTTCTTTGAAACATTCCTTTTTATATGAAAGATATAATGTTAAAAAATATATACGAGGTAACTCCTCGTATACTTGAAGTATTAAAAGAAAGTCAATAGTATAGAATGTATATATATATATATATATATATATATATATATATATATATATATATATATATATATATATATATATATATATATATATATATATATATATATATATATATATATATATATATATATATATATATATATATATATATATATATATCATGGCCTACTTTATTTATACGGCCGGATATTTTGCATTTTGAAAAAAAAAATAGAAGGCCAGTTTTCAAAATCGTAATGTTTCGAAAACTTAAGACTTTTTGAATATTTGCAAATGTATTTTACTTTCTAAATTTAAAAAGTCGACAAAAGTAGTTTATATTCATAAATTTAGATACTAAAAGAATATTATATAAGAAATAAATAAATAAAAAGATATCAAAATAAGCCTTTACTTTAAAACTTAGAATTTAAGTAAACAGACACAATTTAAAAAACAAGAACATTTATATAAAATCTTTAAATCTTTTTATTTTTTCATCAAAATAAAAAATTGTATTATATATAATTTATTGAGTTTTTACAAATTTTCTCTTTTTAAAAGATTTTACATGATCAACAGCTACTTCGCTGGTAGAGATAATTCTTTTATTATTAAGAAAAATGTTGATAACAATTCTTCCAGCAAGTTTTATCCCATTTTTCTCATGCATGGGACAAGAAAAAGTCTGAAAAGAGTCACAAAAGTGATTTAACAAATATTCTAAAGCTTGTCGTGCATGTAAATTAAATTTCTTTATCTTGTTATAAGAGTAGTCAATCATAGCAAACGATGTGCAAACATAATCCAAAAGTTATGGTGAAGGAATAGTGAGACCACCCCTAGAAATAATTATTAAATAAGTATGATCAGGATTGCTTTCATCAATATTAGCACAACATAAAAATTCTTGGCAACATGTACCAAAGCATTTTTTTAGTTTCTTTGTTATATATCCAGCAATATGAGCACCTACTCTACTTTCTGGTGCTAGATTCATGATTTCTGGAGTACACTGAGTTGTATCGATATCAAGAAGAAAGTTTTTCAAATCTGTTAAATTATTTTCTGACTCGAGTGGTACTTTCAAACTATCATCAAAGTTAATACTTTCTCTAACTATACTTTTGATTTTTAATATTTTTTCAGAAATAGTGACATCTTTTAAACCAACCAAAAATCTTCCACCACTCATTTGTCTATATTGTCCAAATCTCCTTTTTAACTAATCACTTTGAAACCTCCCAGTTAAAACAAAGTTATATGTCATTGAGTCCTCAATCAATGAGGCATGACAATTAAGTGTTCTTATCAATGCTGCAGCTGTTTGAGCACTTAAAGTAAACTTCTCACAATTTGGTACCTTTTGCAATTGCCAGGTTTCAATCCAGTGTGCCATTTCCCTAAGAAATTCAGGTCTTTTATCTCCAGAAACAACTGCATTACCTAAAATATTACACATTGAATACTGACTTTTTGAATTTGATAAAACCCAACACTTGTAAAATAATGTCAAAAAATCTGCACTACTTTTAAGATCAGGGAAATATGAGTGAATTGCTGCAGAAGTAGTTTCATTAAAAATTGCAAGCGCTAGAGAAACATTTTGTTTAAAATTGCCTGGATGTAATACTTTCATTGTTATTTTTGGTGCTTTACGCAAACCAGCATCAAGAGCAAGGTCTTTTTTCATAAATATTGTGGAAGGTGCTCCATTTTATTTCTCCAACACATACAATTATAGGATCTTTAAATCCATCAAACTTAAAATCTGGAAATAAAAATCTTTTACAATTTAACAAATTATTTCTGATATTTTTAATAAGATGTACAACATCGAAACAAAGGTAAATCTTTTTTAGATTGTAAATAAAAAACAAATCTTCAGCTTGTTGATTTGATGCACAAAGGATTTTTTTAAAACAAGAAACATTAGAGGAATGGTTGTCACACACAATAACTCTAACATTAAATTCACATTCAGTAAGAATATGAAGACATTCAAAAATTTCTTCTTTCAACCATTCAGCATTGATTGTTTTTTTAGGTGATGATTTAATCACATATGGAATGTTTTGTTTCAGGCCAACTATCATAAAACAAACTATTCCATTATACAATTCTCTAGACTCATCACTACCAATCATCTCTCCACCAAAATACTCTTTACATTTTTGCAAGTACATTTCATCAAAAATCAAGCAAATGTCTTGAGATATCTTCCCTTCTAATTTTAAATGTTTTGCACAACTTAGAGCATCAATATTTCCACTAGTTATTTTTTTAAGTAAAGATATTGATGGTAAAGGCAATTCTTCACGCAATAGTTGGTATGACTGTGTTGAAGTATATCGTAACATCAGTGAATACTTTATAATTTTAGCTGAAAAAATAGGTTTCTTCATCTACTTAATTTGCTGTAATTCAGTCAATATAGATGAAAATTGTTCAGCTTGTGATTTAATGTAGGTAGGAAAATTATAAAGCATACTTTTACGAGATAAACAACAATCTCTTCCATGACGAAACCACTGAGGCAATGGCAGGGGTGAACCTTTGTAAAATAATTTAACATGCATCTCATTGTTTATACGAATGCACTCTGTAACTTCAGGAATAGATAAAGTACTATGACTCAATTTATAAAAAATTACATGATCATCATACTTCAAGAATGAAAAACCATCTGGAGCAAGACTTTCAGTAATATCATCAAAGTAACTAACCAAATCACTCAATAAAAACTGTCTATATTGATCTGGCTGAAATATTCTTTTAGTTGGTGATTTTCTTAACGAATTAGAAGATTTTATAAGTTGTGATGGACCTTCTTCAGGGAAATTTGTGCAATCCAAAATAGTTGGAATAGCTTTTTTATTAATCGAAAACGTTGATTCGTATTACCTTTCTTATAATATTTTTTTTCAAAATGTTTTATGCATATTACGGAAGAATTAGTAGGTGTCCAATCTTTTCTATTTACAAATTTAATCCAATTTTTTTTCAACTCTTCATTTTTGGAAACGAAAATACTACTGTAGATACTTCACCATCATAATTTGAACGACAATTCACAATACAACATTTGTTAACCATATTCTTTGAAACTCCAGTTGCTCCTTTAAAAACGCCTCACGAAAAAACTGGCAAAATATCCGGCCGTATAGATAAAGTAGGCCATGATATATATATATATATATATATATATATATATATACACTGGCGAGCAAAAAAAAGTGAACAGTACAATTTTTCAGTAAATTATGTATTATTAATCAATTAAAAATATAATACATAAAATATAACATATCGCTTATATTAAATACATATACATACACATATATACAACTCATTTTGAAAAAAAAAATTAATATTTTGTGTGGCCACCACCATTTTTCATCACTTCATTTAATCGACGCGGCATCGACTCAATTAAATTTGTTATCAAACGGTCAGGTATCGTAACCCAAACTTGTTTTATGGCTGCCCAAAGATCATCCAAAGATGAAATATTATTTTTATGGACCTCTTTATCCATATAGCCCCACAAATTTTCAATGGGATTAAGGTCTGGACTTTGGGCAGGCCAATTTTCAAAAAGGAAGATATTGTTATCCTTGAGCCATTTTTTAACTTGTTTAGACGTATGGCAAGGAGCATTGTCATGTTGAAATATAATTTCATCTTTCTTTGAAAGATAAACGTAAATTCTTTGATAGTACGAACAAAAATAAACAAGCTTGTATGAGTTTCTGACCAGAGCTCTTTCATTTTATGCGTAAGCAGTCGCTGTTCACTTTTTTTTGCTCGCCAGTGTATATATATATATATATATATATATATATATATATATATATATATATATATATATATATATATATATATATATATATATATATATATATATATAAACAGGTTAAGTTGTTTTAAAGTTCATTGCAGTCTATTCCATAAAAGAATTTTTCTACTTATTCCATAAAAAATTCGAAAATATTTAGTCAACAAAGTAAGATTTCAGCTAAAAACAAACTGGCGTGATAATTAAACGCGACGTATTCCCATAACGTTCTATTATTTGAAACTTTTATCACAAAAAATAAAAACCAGGTTATTTATACTTTTAAAAGATAACTTTTAAACTTGAGTAATCATTTTTCAAGATGGCGAATATTAGCGATCTGTTGCATATTTTTGTACTTTTAACTTCAGATTAGAACACTTTACATTGATTTTAAGACCTATGTTTTAATACGATTCTTAATCAGCATAAGATTCTCTATCATAATCAATCATAAAGTTAGGGGGGAGGGGAGGGGGAGAGAAATTGTAGTAGCATCATTAATTTAAATTAGAAGGTAATGATGGTATTTGTTACAATATTTTACTAGTGTTATATACAATTCTAGAAAAACATGGCAAGTTCATGTTGCTCTTTAAAGGGAAAAGTTGGTCCCTCTATTCTTAACACTGATTTATCTCATTTGGCTATTGAATGCGAGAAACTCATTCAAAGTGGGGCAGATTACCTTCACCTTGATGTCATGGATGGACACTTTGTTCCTAATATTTCCTTTGGTGCTCCTGTTGTAAAATGTTTACGATCACAAATTACAAAATCGTTTTTTGATATGCACATGATGGTTTCTGAGCCAAAAAAATGGATAAATGATATGTATGATGCTGGAGCAGATCAGTATACATTTCATGTTGAAGCAACAGATAAACCTGCAGATATTATTCGTGCAATAAAAGAAGCTGGTATGAAAGTTGGAATTGGTGTAAAACCAAAAACTGATATTAAAGAAATTTTACCATATGTAAATGATGTTGATATGGTTCTTATAATGACTGTTGAACCTGGATTTGGAGGACAAAAGTTTATGTCTGATATGTTGACAAAAGTAGAACTAATACGTAAAGCATTTCCTTTCATGGATATTGAAGTAGATGGTGGTGTTGGACCAAGCAATATTGAAATAGTAGCAAAAGCTGGAGCTAACATGATTGTATCTGGTGTTGCAGTAGTAAAAAGTGATTGTCCTGAACAGGTTATATGTGAACTTCGTGATTCTGTGAACAAATGGTTACCAGTTCATAAAATATGATGTAAAAAAATACACAACTTAAATTTTTTTTAATCATTTGCACTGACTGATTAAGTATTTAAATCTATAATTTAGTTTAGCTCAGTTTATGTGCAGTCAAATTATTTTTTCTAAAAAATAACAATGAAAAATATTATTGAGTTTTCATCAACTATTGTTTTCACCCAACACCACCAACCCTAACCTTTATCTAAAAGTTTGAGGCAATTTCCAATTCTTCTTAGATATAGGTCTGGAACAGTACATATTTTTTATATTTATTTTGTGCATGTGTGTGTGCTATCACTATGCAAAACTTAAATTTATTTATTTTATCCAGGAAGTCACTATGCTAAAGATCAAATTATAAAATTTTAAGTTTTCTACCCTCAAAAGAACTCTTAAAATTCCTATTAAAAATAAATACCTCAAAATGAACTAATATTTTAAGTTAGAAATGAATGAGTATGTCTTGTTCAATTCATATTTGTGATTTAAAATGATCTTTGGATGTGTGTTAAGAGCATCTTAAAAGTATTCATATATATTTTTAATAAATACATATGATGTATTTTAACATATATTTATGTATTTTAAATAAATACACATGAAGAAATACAAGAAATAATATTAAACAAACATTTTAAAAGTATTCATATGTGTGTTAAAAAGATTTTAAAAGACAGTAGTCTTATATTAAAGAAGCAGTAATACGTTTTACTTCGAAAATTCGACTTAATCTATTTTAAAAACACAGTTAATATAAATAGATTCTTTAGGACAAGGTTTGTCTTTTAAATATTGCGACCATTTAAGTAAATCTCGATTGTATTCCTCGCAGGTTAGAGGTCGTTGAATAAAGGCACTGGAGGGGTAATAATAAAGAAAATCTAAAAAATCACCGATTGTACTCTAAAGTTTAAATGAATATTAAAGTGATTTACGATTTTTAAAAATGCAGAGGCGCTCATTAATCTTCCTTAGAATGATTGTGGAGATATCTTCCTCTCTAGCTCCGGTGACCACTATATTTTTTCTGTGAAATTTTGTATTTGAAAAAATTTTGTGTCACTTCTAAATTTTTATTTTTCTCTATTAAATATCATTAAAATAACTTTAATCTTTTTTTCAATAAGCTTCATTTATTTTTGCTGTTTTTTAAAGGAACTTAACTTTAAGTATCACTTTCGCGACAAACAATTTCTTAACTTTCCTTCGAAAAACATTTGAATTAGAACTTCCGTCCTCCTTTTATTTATTTTTTTCGCAAAGGAATACATCCCCTCTCTAGTAGTTTATTAACGTCGAGAGTTACGTCAAGGTCAATAAAAGGTCACGGAATTCTTTTTAAGCCTACTTTTTAAGACTGAGGGAGTATAAATGCCTCTGTAGAGAAATTTTGAAATGGTTATTGTTGTGATGGTAAACAAAATGAAACTCAGGAAACGTTTTCCGCTCACTTAAGCTTACTTTAAAGATGACACTTAAGGTCAAGAGGCTAATAAGGAAGAAGTGTAAAAGAACAACTGACGTTTTTTATGAGCGGAATGAATTTTTGAAATTCTGCATCGTTTTTTTTTTGAAGATATTTACAAATAAAATATATACTATGCTATATATATATTTCCTTTCTTTATTATTGCGTAGATGTTTTATATATTACATAACCTATAAATTATTGGTGTATATTAATTTTTTTATACTCTATTTTATAAAATTACATTGTGCTTCATTTAGATTAGACTACTTTAGGTTACATTGCCATATCATATTTTATCCTTTTGTCCAGTATGTGTCTATTTTCAAATAAATTAATTTGTAAATTGATAAGGGAAAAACGATTCCTTTCTTCATGTTAGCTTAAAAACCACGAAAAAGAGTATATAAAAGAGAAAAAAAAGAAACTGAAGAAAAATCTCACCTGAACCAAACTTAAAAGGAAGCAGAATGTTACAACAAAATTCATCTTCCTCAACTTTTTTTTACGTTAATACTTTTGCTTATGTTCAAGTGATTGTGCAATACCAGGTCTTAGGTTCTAATTGCAGCCAATGATGTCATTTTTTAAATATTCTATGTAATTTAACGTGTTGGTGATACTTAACGCTCTGTTTCGTCTAAACGAGTGTACCGGTAAATGTTAATCTATTCGGTACGCTTCTAAGATGTCAAATATCACCGCGATTAACGGCGAAAGTGCTTATTGAAGTATTTACCACAACTTCATCATTTTTAATGAATTATTTTTACTTGTTTATTGTTTTTGTTGTCCGACAAATTCAGTGCATTGTTTATATGGATCGAAACGCGTTAGATTTGTATCAGACAATATTTAATTTTTAAGAGCCGCCTTTTTTATAAAACAAAACTATGGTTTAAAGTTGTATACCAACTTTTCATGGCACCCTTTTTTTTTAATCATAATTGGATATTTATCTAGAAAAAGATAATGAAGACTGTTAATAATAATCCTTTCAATCTTGCATAAAAACTGTTTATCATCTATAAAGCATTTATGAAGGCTTATAAAACAATAGAGGGAACTGTTAATGAATTTGTGCAGTAAACATTTTAGGAAAAAAGATACTGATTTCAGCAACACTCTGAACTAAAAGTTGATAAAAAGTCTCATGCCCTAATGATTTTTAAGGCAATACTCTGAAATTATTAGCAAACTGCCTACTATTATTATTAGTTCTTTTTTGGGTACATTTTTTAAGTTAACCATTTACATTTTTTTGTATAAGATTATTGCTTGTAAATTTGCTTTCTCGGATAGAAGATTTTGTATAATCTTCTATCCGAGAAAGTAAATTTACATTTAACGTCAGGGTAGGGTATACATTACTTTTAACATTGGGGTAGGGTTTTACTTTTTTAAAAAGAAGTAGTTAGAGGTTCTCCCGATGAATGAATCTAAAAACTTCAGTAAACATAAATAACAAAACTAAATAAAAAAACATGGGAATTTTAATGCACACACTGCATTTTAAAAAATATCATTCACTTGCACTTTGCACGAATGCATATATATATATATATATATAAAGAAGCCAAACAATACCAACACAATCCTTTGGAAAAAACCGACAAAAGTACTCCTAAATATTTTACATAAACCTATTAAAAAATGAAGGTACGAAAATAAACATGGTGATACAAAACAACAAAGGATTTTGTAACATTAGCCACGGTTTGTTTTTGAAATGAGCGCATGCGAAAAGAATTCTTATTGAAAGTGCTGGATTAAAAAACAAATCAAAAAAATTAAACAGTGGTACTTTAGGAAGTTTAATATTGAACAAAGTGTAATTGAAATCCATAAATAAACAAATAAACTTTTGTATACTACAGACAGACGTGCTTACTTTTGCCTGCACGATTTTTAAAAACTTTTTTTATAACAATATGAAAGTATTTTTAGTGCTGAAGGGATACTTTAGCTCTGAGTTAGTAAATTTTTTTTTTTTTAATTCTAAGTTAAAGAGAGATTTATCAAACCAAATTTTATAAAATGATACAAACAACTGAGACTGATATTTTGTCTGTCTATGGATTGCACATTCTTAAACAACTATTCTTAAACAAACCAGATTTTTAGGCTTTATTACTTATAATTTTATTAGATTTTTTAAAAATTTTTAATGACTATTTGTGCGCAAATGAATTGATTCTTTTTCAGCTTTCTCTCGTCACTCTGTAAACCACTAAGAACCTTTATGTCGGGGCTCATCAACATCGGTTTTATTTACGTCTTATTTTTAAAATTTCCAAAAATTTCCAAAAACTTCTGTCGTTAGAAGAGATTTTTTAAAATTACTAAATTTGATAACTTTGCATCTTTAAATATTGGGCAAAAAAAGTGTATGTAAAAAGAGGGGGTAAAGGGCGGGGGTGGGGTGGGAATGTCAAATCAGTGGTATCTCGGCCCCTCCTATTTCGATAGCCATCTATTCATTTTCTTTTTAAAGGTTTTAAACTCTTGATCAAGAATATCACGTGATTCAGTAAGTTTGTTTGATATCAATTACTTGTAATCTTTGCGAGATTTTTTCTCCTTCACAGAGGTTTTCTCTTTCTCAGAGACTTTTCTCTTTCCAACAGGTAGTAAAGCACAAAATAAGAAGAAGAAACGGAGTTTCATTTCAGAAATAAAAGTACAAAGTAAGGATAGGGCAATCGTTCGACTAGAGTATTTTTCCGGATTTTCTGAGCCCAAGTTATTGATATACTTTTAAACTTTGAAAATTCTAAGAATCAACGGATTTAAATTTACTCTTTAGGCCTCCTTAGGGCTGATGTAAGGTTGAAAATGTTAATATATGAGTTCTTCCTTAATTCAATTGGTTACTTGCATACCTTTTATGCACACTTTGCTGTATTCTTTAGCTGCATCTATCGCTTTACCTAGCAATTTCTTTGTAACTCCTGCTAACAGTTAAATTAAATTGAATGTTATTAATCTAATAACAAATTCAAATCTTGAGTGGAGGTGTGAAGTAGCTTCGTTTTTTATATCAAGCATTCTAATTGGGGTGATGTAAAAAGGGTGGCGACCGGAAAGCCCCCATTGTAGCCGTCCCTGGACTTTAGAGATTCACTAGACTAAATTAGCCCGAGCCTCGTTCATCCCCTCGATAGGCATAGGGTAAGTAAACCTTTCATAGAACTCAACAAGTTTCGACCATCTTGTCAAAAAGAATACTACGGTTGCAAAAAGAGTACTATGGTTGCAGTTTTCTTCAGAACAGCTTATATTTGTAAAAAATTCGAAAAAATTTTTTCCGCTTCTGAAAATTAAAAAAAATCATTACACTTTTATATTGCTTCAATAATAAGAGTTTGTTTTCTTTTGTATTATAAGTTAAAATTCGGAGATTCTTTTAAATTAGCTAAAGCTACGTTTTTCTGACAATGAGTCTCCTTTTCGGAATGGAAGACGACAACCTGACACTGCTTGTCTGATGAAACAGACGAGTAGTGTCAACTCTGTTGTTATCAATACAAGCAGCGGTTGAATTATTCAAGAAATTTTTTGCTGACTAACAAACAAAAGGAAAAAAAGCAGTAAAAAACCGTGTGAGAAAAAGAAAAATTGAGACTCACCAAACATCATTGGTTTGGAATGCTGTTATTGTAAACTGAAGTGTTTTCGAATAACTCAGAGCAAGAAAGACTGGATCTAATGGCAATTGCGCTTACTGATAAAAATGCACACGATACATTTCTCTGTTTTTTAGTGTCAACATAGCTAATTAGAAGGCGTTTTCGCTTAGAAAATGCCCGACCGAATGAAAATAGCTACAGATACTTTTCTGTCTTTTTTGGTATCACTAAAAAACGCGTCTAAACGATTAAGAGTGCTCAAAACACCACTGGTAGTTTCTTTTTCATGTTTTTATAAATAGCTGTAAGTATCTTGCATCCTTTTAAGAATTTAAAAAGCTCTATAAATTGATATTAAAATTTTTGTTTTAACTATTTAATTTAGCATCGAATTGCTGTTTGTTATTCATTGTCTTAGCATGGGTTGTGGCATATGCTGATTGCTAATTTTAACACTTATTGATAAAAAAAAATCTATCCGTAAGGTTTGACCTTCTATAGATAAAAAAGAGAGGAAAGCATAACACCAAAACATAAAGAGACTTATCTCTTCGTTTAATGCTCTTTCGTTAATCAAAACAATAAAACTGTATTTACTCGAGCACCTGAAAATCACCAAAATGTTCTCCATCTTTTAAGAGCAGCAGGGATACTTTCTCTAAATGTGCTGCGTCAAAATAAAACACACACTGTTAAAAAATCTTGATCCAGACCTTTTAAAAGAGTAAAACATTATATAAAAAGTTGTATGATCGAGTCGAATAATGAATGAATGTAAGGACAGCTGAGTAATTCCATATAAAAAAAACGAGGACTGGCACCTTACCTCACCAAAATCCAACAGGAAGTTTAAAAAACATATGTACTTTGTTTGTAGAAGAGTACTTACATGTGGATTGTTTGTTAAATGGCAAAGATGTCTATATGTATATCCTTTTACCTTGGGATTGTTTCCAAGATGGCATCAGTCTCTTTACATTCATTAATTTCCTTAGATTCATTCATTAAATTCATCATCCAACTCGTGGATATTGACAGCTGAGTAATTCCTTTCTCTAAATATTTTTGTTTCAGCTCGTTTTTGTTTTTTTAAAATCACAAGCTGAAACTTTGCAGAAATATTTAGAGAAAATCTGTATTTTTTTTTTCTTTTTATTCCTGTCCGTTTAGGATTTACAGCAAATTAAAGTTTGTTCAATTTTGACTAAAAAATGAGAAGGGAAAAGTGCCGAAAATGTTTCCCTTTATTATTACTCTTAAAGCGGTCTATATCTTTCAAGACAAGGCAGCATAGTTTATTTTAAGATCCACATAATGCAATTAATTATGACAATAAAAATGTATGTTGACACCTGTAGCTCTAGAAAAATCTGTCAGATGTGTATCTACATTATGGAGTAATTGTGTTTTGGTCATACGAGTGAGACTTGAATAATAAAGATTGTATGATACAGAAATGAGCAAGATACCCAGCAACTATGAATGTATTGGTTGAAAAACTTCAAGAAAGGAAGATATGAATGGTAACAGAATTTTTTAGAGGTGATTTTTCAGAACACTACAAATTTGTAGTTTAGGAAAAAGTACAAATCCTTCATTAGAAAAATTTAAAATGTACATTACATCCAGTGATTATAAATTTCTAAAAAAAGATGGGGGTTCTCAAACACAAATGTTATTTCATTGTTTCAGATGATATGACACGTGATGTGAATATGGTATATAAATTTATTGAGATTGTTAACAATAAGAGTAGACGTTTTCCCTCCTCACAATAATATTAAAACAAATCTTCAAATTTAAAACATCAAATCAAATACTTTTCAGATGAGTGTTTAGGTCAATATAAAAGTTGCAAAAATCTTTGTTTCCATTATGAAGATTTTGATCTTTCTGCTCAATGGAATTTTTTTTGTGATGTCTCGGTAAGCAATCTTGTGATGGAAAAAGTTGTACAGTTAAGCGCTTAGAAACGCAAGCAAGCTTGCAAAGAGTTATGGGTAGCCATATTTTATCTTCAAACGCAATCTATAAATATTGCAATTAAATAATGAAGATATATATTTGATTAACATTTTGTCAGAAGATTTAATTTTAGTGAGAAACGTTTTTAAGGAATGATCGGATACTGCAACTGCCATACCTGAAACACGATGTTACCATCAGTTTAAACCACTTAACCGTAAAAAAAATTATATTTATTTCGTCTTTTATTATCTTTAAAAAAACGTGTATCGTTTCTTCTTGATAAACTTAATTCAAATAGGCTAAATGGTCCTTTAAATAGCTACAAGTAGGTAGCCATGTTTGTTTTAGTTATTCAAAAGTTTTGTTTAGGAATTACCTTGGGGATTTACAAGATGCTATACTAAAATTTGTTATTATGGCAGAATATGTCAAAAAGTACAAAAGTGAGTAAAGAAAAAATAAGCAAGGTGGATTCTAGTACCATTGGAAAATGCTGTTAAAAATGTTGTTATGAAAGGCATGTCACACAAAACTATATTATTCTAGGGTCAACTTTAGTTAAGCATTTGAAAAAAGTTGGAAGAGGTGAGGAAATGACTAAAAGTTTAGGTCAAAAGAATTCACTAAATGATACACACAAAGAAAAATTATGCTACTACTTTTGACAAGGAAGTGAGATAATGTAGTTAAATAGATGACAGATCTGTTTTATTTTAAAATTGTAGTTAAAATGATATTTAGACTTCTTAAGTCAGAAAAAAGAAAAAAGCCACTCGTGTATGTAATTTACTGTCGAAACTCCCATTTTGGAGTAACACCCGGTGCCTCAACTTCTAGAACAAACAAAAATGTTTTTAAGCCAGAAAGAAGATATTTTAATTATAAAATAAACACATTGTATAAAAATATATTTTTGCATCTTATTGTTACTGTACTGTTAGTTCTTATTCTACTTATTGGTATTGTGAGGGTGGCGTTTTTTTATTGAACTCAAGTTATTTATTTAATTTAACTTTATTTTGTGTCATGTTTTGAGGAAAGGGAAAAGGGAAAGGGAAGTTTGGGTTAAAAGTTATGTGGATTAGGCATATGGAGGTTGGGAACAAGGTTGATGGTCTGGAGATTACTTGGTTAGGAAAGGGCGAGGTTTTGGGAGAGTTTGGTTAGGAATGGGCAAGGTTTAATCTAAAAGGGCTAAACTTATATTCGCCGTCCTCAGTATATTCTATAATATAATAAAACTCAACAAAAGTTCTATTAGTGTGTAATGGTTAGCACTCTTATTTTTATAACTCTTATATAATACAAATAGTATTCTCTTACGCTTCTTGCAGTGTTCAATACTGTTTATATCAATTACTTCTCTTTTTATATCTTCTTTTGTTACAAATATCTCTTCTTTTTTTGAATCTTCTAATTATTCTTCTTTGACAAATGTTAAAATCTTTTTCTTTTTTTCTTTTATTCAACTGCTTATCATAAAACTGCTAATTCATCAAAGTACATTTCTTATCACAAAATTCTTTCTCTTTTTTAAAATTCTTAAAACTTTCATAAAACTTTCGCTTTAAAAGTGCGCCTTCCTTCTCCTTTTAAAACTCTTCTTCTAAAGAGAGGACCGTCGCTCATCAGTTGCTCTAACCTCTCTCATCATCTTCTTTATCTTTTTTCAGCTTTTTATAGTTTTTGTTTGTTTTCCAGTTGCAATATCTTTTTATTTATTTATTTTTGCAGGTTGATAAGTCTTCGTGTTTACGTCTTTTCCCAGTCGTATTTAGTTTTTCTTACGCTTTATCGTTTATTGTTTACCGTGTTTACGTCTTTTCCGAGTTTTATTTCACTTTTCTTCTTACACTTTATCGTTCATGTGTCTCCGTGTTTACGTTTTTTCCCAGTTGTATTTAACTTTTTTTCTAACGCTTTATCACTTATTTTTGTGAAGAGTTGATGAATCATCTTGTGTACGTTTTTTTTATCGATCGTCGTTTTTTATTTTAGTTCCCCTTCCTCACAGTATTAGTTTAATTTTAGAAATATAAATATTAATTGTTCCATGAAGTACATATTAAATTCATTGCTTTTAACTTTTAATGTGGTGACACCACCTACTTCCGCCCTGAGTGACACTACCTACTTCCACCCGAGCTAGCTAGTGGTGACACCACCTACTTCCACCCGAGCTAGCTACGCCGTTGTTTCTATCACTAAAAATAGATAGTGCATATGTTAAAATTTAAAACAGAAAACTTGTGCAGGGACGGAGATAAAAGGATAGTGGATAATTGTATGCAAAAAGTTCAGTGATCAGTTGTTTGCTTCCAGTCTAGCTAATTATGATAGCATTGTAAGATATATCTTCTCTGTAGGTTCAGCTTTTGTTTCACATTTTTGTAAACTAATATTTTAAAAGTTCCGGAGTTTATTTGGTTCAAAACATTTACACATTTCAATGTTACTTGAAAATTAAAACTCTAATTTTATAATTAAATCTACTGTTAAACCAATAATAAATCTGACAAAATATAAAAAAATTAAAAACGAAAAAGTTCTATTAGCGCTTGGCTGTATATATTATATATGCAAAATATATTATATATACATGTGTAAAATGTATACAATTGCATACGCAAAAAAAATATACATATGCAAAATGTATTACTTGCATGGTCGCCGAGAGGGGGGTGGGGGGTGGACGATGAAGATTCCCGGGGCCTCGTGTGTGTACAAATAATTTTTTAAAAAATTTTTTAAAAGATTTAAATAGTTTTGACTTTTAAAAGATTTAACTAATTTTCATTTTTAGTTATGAATGACCAGAGCACTCTTCTTGTGGTCCTGGGTATATAATTGATCATAATGAGGGCCCGTTAAGAAAGCTTCCCCAGGGCCCGAAATTTCTCTCGGCTGCTATGTACATATGTACATAAATGTATTACATATGCATATTACATACACATATACGTATGTATTACATATACAAAAAACTGCATTAAAATTTCTCTTTTTATGTTTAAGGTGGTTCCTACGTAATCAAAAAAAGTTACTTTATATTCATTAAGCATTAATTTTCTCAAAAGTAGGTTCAGAATGTGTAAAAAAAAAAAAAATTTTCGAACACCAATAATATATTGATGATCACATAGAGGCCTATAATAGTCAAAATAACCCCTAAAAATTGAGTTTACTAGAAACACAATTACTCATGAGTAAAAGCTCATTTTACTTTCAAACTTGGTATACTTGTTCGTGCTACCTGTATCTAGTGCGTGAGTTTTTTTTATTAAAAGATCATGTTTCTACTAAAAGTTATGCTTCAAAGCAACTGTATTTTCGAAAAATGTGCTACTAGGCCTCTGATCTTAGTTCCCTAACCACAACTTACAAGTAATAAACTTATTTGAAAAAAACTCAGGCACTAGCAGTACACTGGATGAATAAGTCCTGAAAAATTCAAGTAGCTATCACTATTAATTCAAAAGTTATGATGTTTTTTGTGAGACAATTTTCTTGAAAAACGATACGGTAGAAAATCAAAAAACAAGAAAAAAATTTGTTTTAAAACTAAAATCCTCCTTTTAAATAAGTTTCTCCTCCCTCTTTATGTAAGTCTTTATCCAATAAACCCTTCTTGATGGCTTTTAGTTTTTTTCTTTTTGATTTTGTCTTATCTGATGTTTTAATAAGTAAATTTTGGATGCTGCGTCGGTTCATTTTTTCAGATATAATATTAAAACAGACACCGGTCTGTATTCCAAGTTTTTCATACACTTTAACAAGTCCAAATTGACCTTCGTTAAATTGAAGAATAGCACTATATACACCTAACTGTAGAATTGACCTTTCTACAAAGACTTGCTTAGGACATTTCATCCAGATAATATTATTCAGGGCATTTTTCTCGTTAGCATTTTGAGTTTCTCCGTGGATGCACTTGCGAAGAAGATCACCATTTGAAAGATCTTGGAAAATCTTTGACAAGATAGGAAACATCCACTCTGGTAAATTAATCTTTTCTTTGTGTTTTTTAAGTTTATTTTTCTTATAACTACACCACGATTCTTCTCCTGGTGGACAAAACATGTGGCGCTTATCTAAGTTAGATGAGTTGGTACAATAATGAAGGATAGCACCTATCCACTTTTTCATTGTGTAAATTTTTTCATCGTTAGTGCAATTTAATTTTAGACTTCTTCGAATGGCAATACCATAATAATTTGTTATTGAATTGATGGAGTTGTTTGTCAATATTCCTTTTCTACCAAATGGTGTAGAGGTATTTTTATATTCTTGTACTAGTGCCCTAAGTCGAAAACCTATTCGTTTATTTACATGTCCAACTTTGACGTATAAGGCAACATTAGAATAGCAAAAGAGATGTACTACTTAAAGTTTTAAATCACATTTAAGACATTAACTTAAAAAATAAAACGGTTGCTATAGCCGTTGCTAGGCACTAAAACTATACCTACCTGTATAAAATTAAAAATATTGTAAAAAGCATAAACAAACTTAAAAAAAAGTATATACCACGAGAAAGAGCAATAAATTTTACATTAGAATATCTAATTTGCCAAAAAATCAATTTTTGAAAAAATTTCGACTTTTGATTATGTAGGAACCACCTTAAATACATCAAGATACTGTAAAATCAACACTTAAAAAAAAAATATTCAATTTTGTTGGCCAGTATTATTTTTAAATATTTATAAACACTTGATTAAAAGGAAATAAAAATTACTGAACCCAAAATGGGAAAAAACTAAAACTCAGTTTAATTATAATTTGGATAACTCTGCCGAAACAAATTTCTCAATCGTTGAATTCCGTCTTTTTTAAATTTGATTTTAGATTCAAATAACATCACGAATAACGCTTGTCTTCATAAGATTTTGAGTTATTGGGTTTTCTCAACTAATATTCGGGTTTTTTTTACGAGTAAAATTCTAATACGCCGTAAGTCATTTAAATCAATCTGTTCGAAAGCGAATTCCTAAAACACTTTTGACTATTTTGTAATAGTTAAAATTAGAACATTTTTGCAAGAAAAAAAATCATACATTTCATAAAAAAAAAAAGTTAATTCTATTAAGTTTTTATTGCATCCTGAAAAGTAGGCAAGAAATTACTTTCTATTTAAATAAAGTTGATGATCTTTGCCATAAATGTCGGTATTAAGACGAATGATATAAACTTGTTTATTTTAAATTAAAGAAACTTATATTTTTTCTAATTTGAATGGATTGTTACAAATGCTATTTAGGAATCGTCGCGAAACTGAATTGCAGAGCTCCGTGACAGAAATAAAAAAACTGGCACGTTGTAAATAAAATGGTGCTAAATAAACATTTGTTTGGGATTATAAAGCAAGTCTTCATTTTTCAAATAGGAAGATATTTTTATACTATAATAGATACTAAGACATTCGGCAAAATGCATATAAAAATAGTTTGCAATTAAAAAAAAACAAAAAACAGATTAAAGCAGTAAAATTAGAATGGCCAAAGATCTATTCTCAAAAAAAAGTTTATTTACGTTAATCGCTTTCGCACGATAAATTCAAATGTTTCCGAGCGTTTTCGTTCGAATTCTCCTAATAGATTGTTCATTTTGCAACATTAATAAAAATGTCGAAATAAATTTAAACAAGACGTTTTAATTTTTAAAAAATGTTTAAACTATCGGCAAATTGTTTTGTTCAGCATACCCATAAACATGTATACAAAAATGTGTTAATGAATTCAGTTCAGAGAGCTGAAAACCACATACCGCTTTAGATAATATTTAGCAACAGCACAAATATTTAGCACTGCTGTTTTGTATTCGAACATAAGCGTGTGTAATTCGACGCAAGCGCAGGTGTTCGGATAGATCGTAAACAAACAATCTTGAGCATCGATAGCTGAGATTTAATTAGCTTCGTTAACTTCGCAAACGTGCGTTTGCTGTTTAAACCGTTGTTTACTTTGAACATAATTGCTGCTTTGATCATGGATTTCAGCTTTTATTCACAAGTAAGAATTATATAGCTTTTCTTTTTCAATAGTAAATATTACAGTTGTTAGAATATTATTTTGTATTTTCCTTTTTTAAGAATATTTTCCGAAGTAACACAATTGTTCGCTAAATTCATTCGGCATTTTGTTTACTAATTATTTATTTTCAACGCGCTCGGTCAAGCGTTGCAAACATGTCGTCTTACAATGAATAGAAAACAGAATTCTTCTATAGATAGGGTCATTGTCGCCATCTGTATCTTGCTACTTAGCAGTAACTGAAATTTAAACTTATCAAAATTAAATACAAGAGTTGAGTAGATACATGAAAGAAATATTAAGTTCATGATGCAATTTAACTATAATTAGAAAACTCGTTATAATAACGAATGAGAAGAGTGTTCACTACAATCATGTCTGCAACACAACTTAAACGAAATATTTTCTTACAACAGTTGGAGATAATTTTGTTTAGTAAATAATTTTTACCAGTGTGTAAGAAAAACAATTTGACTTTCAATACGAGATATTTTCTTAACTTGACTGTATGGAAAGGGTATTCCGCTAGAGGCAAAGAAATTTTAAACTCTTCAGGATAAAATTTCTTTGCTCTTTTGAGCTTATGCTTAAAGAAAAAGATGTTATAGAAGTAAACAAATTTATAGTATCATTTCTCCATTTCAGTTCAATTTTTATTAAGCAGTACTTACTTAATTGGTATTTTCTTGAAGTAGAGGATTTTTTTTCATAACTTAATTAAAAATGAACTGCTGCTTTGGTTTATGACTTTTTTTGTATGAAAAAAACCGGTTAAAAGCAATTATTTGAAGAAGACAAAATGAGGTAATTAAAAAATTTTATTAGTAATAATCTGTTTAAGAACAATAAAAATATTCATAATTAACAGTTTGTATTAAGCAATTTATTTGCTTTGGCTAAGAAAAAAATTTATATTGAAAACATTTTTCAGTTTTAATGAAATTATATATACTTAAAAATCTTTTATATATGATGTATTACTACTTATAGTTTTTTTTTTGCTAATTTTTAGCAAGGTGTTATTGGATCATTATCTGAAGGGAAAAGAAATTATTTACCAATAATTGATAATGATTTTGAGATTGGAGACTTACCAGTAAAACTTGAATTAAGATATGCTATTGAAGCAAAGAGAGCTGAAAAGGGACTTGATATGCCAGTTATTGAAAAAATTCCAAGAGTATCCAGAGAGGTAACATATTAGTAAAAATACCTATACATATATAACATCTGTTTGAGAAAAGAATTTAGTTTATAAATAATTTGCAGTTAACTATGGAAGAAGAAGAGCGAAGAAGAGTACGAAGAGAAAGAAATAAAGTTGCAGCATTACGATGTCGTGTTAAAAGGAAATCACATGTTACAAAACTTGTAGAGGTACTTCTTACATTAATTACCTTTTCCATAAGATTTTTACTTTAGCCACAACTCTCTTCTGTCAACTTTTCACATTTGCAGCAGAGCACTTAAATCTCTCCAGGATATGCTGTTCTGTTTTGTCCCGCAAGAATTTTAAATAAATGCCAAAATAACCTTATCTTACGCTTTAACAAAACATGACCTTTTATTAGGAAACAGATGATTTAAACAGAGCTAATAGCCAACTTGAAAACATTATTGAGCGTTTGGAAATGGAGAAGCATAAACTTGAAGAAGCTATACGACTCCACTCCTGTAAATCGAAGAAACTGACTGGAAGGTGATGATAAATGAAGGTTAGAAAATTATTAAACAAGCGACTGCTGGCGGTAAACAATTTTATGCAAAAACTTGCAAGATAATTTTGCAACATGTATAGTATAGATTTTCTAAACCAACTGTTTGAGAAATTTGAGAGATTTGAAAAAGAGTAAGGTTTATTAATCTTAAAAAACCTTCTAAGTTTTGTTAAAATAACTTAAACTTATTAAATGGAATGTAGAACATTGCTGTTTACTGAAGGAAAGTCTTTTTTGAAAACTACTCACTCAAGACAGTTATCTGGCAATTGTTTTCTTACTTGCTTACTGAAGTCAAGTTTTTTCAAAACATTTACTGGCTCACTGAAAACAAATTTTTTTTGACAGCTATTACTAACTTATAGAAGACTGTTATTATAGACTGCTGCTCATACACTGCTACAAATTTTATTTGACAGTTATTACTAACTTACAGAAGACTTATTATAGACGGTTACTCACACGCTGCTACAAATTTTATTTGACAGTTATTACTTACTAATTTACCTTAAACAAGATTTACTCAACAGTTATTAGTACTATTTTACCAAAGATAAGTTCCTTTTAACAACTATTTCTATTAACTGAAAACAAATGTTATTCAACAGTTATAACTTACTGGCTTTACTGAAGTTGAGTTTATACAAAGGTTGTTACTGGCTAACTGAAGACAGGTTTCCTTTGACAGACATTAACTACTTGTTTACTGAAGACAAATTTTACTTGACATCATTACTGACTTACTGGAAAAAATTTTACTCAATAGTTATTGAAGATTTCTTAAACCCCTATCCTAACCTAGACCTGAACAAGTAAACAAAATTTAAAATGACTCTTTGTAACTGCAACTCAGAATCAACAAACCTTGCAAACAGCAATAAGTGTAGTAGTAATAAACAATGTAAATTACATTTTATTATAGCAAGAGTCAATACCTTGACAAGTTGACAGTGCAAATTACAAAATTACTTTAAAAATAAAAATATGACAAATACCAAAACAAAAAATACTTAACAAAAAAAATCGTAGCAGGAACCATGTTTTTATTGTTGATTATCAACTTGGACTTAAACAATATTAGCAACAAAACATTGACGATTATCAACTTGGACTTATTACAATATTAGCACGCTTGGACAATATTAGCAACAACACAAGGTTGTTTTAAAACTTACAAAGAACAACACAGAATTGCATTTATATTTTGGGACTATAAAATTATACAGTAGCATTAAAATTATGACATAATGAACACCAACAACAACTTTGAGGCAACAAAACAATAAGTGACAATGTTACCAGCTTTTTTATTACTTTGACATGAAAAAAACAATTAAAAACAATTTAAGCAACATTGTGTTTGGCAAAAAAAAAGAAAAAAAAAAAAAAAAAAAGAAACGTTACAAGCAACAACTTGAAGGTGACAAAACAGTTGTGAAACATTTACAAAAACTAATACTTTGACAAAATTACACTATCAACAACTAAAACAACAAAGGAATATGAGTGAAAAAATTTTAAGCAATTTGGTGATACTTCAATAATCAAGTCTTTTGCCAGCAACAACTTTTAGGTGACAAAACAAAGAATAAAAACATTACAAGCATCGTATAAGTGACAAAACTATAACAACAAATGTGACACAACAAAACAATATAAGAGTTAACAATAAAGGTATTGTGTATTATTATTTTGTTATGACAAAATTTTAACAGTGACAACTGATACATGACAAAACTAAACAAAAACATCAAACCCTTTTATAATTTACAAAAAAACAATACATTAAGAGTTTGTCACGAAAAAATTTAAACATGAGATAACAGGACAAGCTAACAGATTAACAAAACGAAACTATACAAGCGGAAACAAAATCAGCTTTAATTTTAATGCGTCCAAAAATTGTGAAAATATATTTCTATAAAAATAACAGGAGCTAAAGCAAAGATCGAAAGTATTACCTTTGATTCTACAAATCTATATACTAAAAATAACTTTAATGCAACTACACAATACTAGCATAGTTTAAGCATTTTCTAAATACTTTAGCTCTGCAAAACTAAAACAATAAAAATATAACTATTGTTTTAATACTGAGAAAACACAATAGATTTGAGCCAATGAGCAACATCATCGAACTATTGTTTTGAGATTCACGACAAAATAATACAAAGACCTTAAACAAATGACATAACAGGACATACAACACAACAAAACAGTATAAAAAAAACATCAAAGTACAAAAAGCCACAAATAAAAAATACAACAAAACATACAAATAACCTTAAAATTACGAAGAAACAATAAAAATAACCTCAAAAGTACGACAAAAAAATACAAATAAATTACGCCAAAACAGGACAAACAGGCTTTAAAAAAGAGACAAAGACAATCTTAAAAGTAAGACAAAACAGGACAAACAACTTTAAAAGTACGACAAAGCAATACTAATAACCTCAAGAGTATGACAAAACAGTACAAATAACCTTAAAAATACGACAAAACAACACAGCCAACCTTAAAACTACGACAAAACAATACAACCAACCTTAAAACTACGACAAAACAATAGAACTAACCTTAAAAGTACGACAAAACAGTACAAATAACCTTAAAAGTACGACAAAACAGTACGAATAACCTTAAAAGTACGACAAAACAGTGGAATTTACCTTAAAATTAAGACGAAACAGGAAAAAAAACCTTAAACGACAAAACAGTACGAATAACCTTAAAAGTACGACAAAACTGTGGAATTTACCTTAAAATTAAGACGAAACAGGAAAAAAAACCTTAAACGACAAAACAGTACGAATAACCTTAAAAGTACGACAAAACTGTGGAATTTACCTTAAAATTAAGACGAAACAGGAAAAAAAACCTTATACGACAAAACAGTACGAATAACCTTAAAATACGACAAAAGAGTACAAATAACCTTGAAAGTACGACGAAACAGGAGAAACAATCTTTTACGACAAAACAGTACGAATAACCTTAAAAGTATGACGAAACAGGACAAATAACCTTAAAATACGACAAAAGAGTACAAATAACCTTGAAAGTACGACGAAACAGGAGAAACAATCTTTTACGACAAAACAGTACGAATGACCTTAAAGTACGACAAAACATTACAAATAATCTTAAAATGACAAAACAGTCCAATTAACTATAAAAGTACAACGAAACAGGACAAATAACCTTAAAATACGACGAAACAGTACAAGTAACCCTAAAAGTATGACGAAACAGGAAAAAAAAACCTTATACGACAAAACAGTACGAATAACTTTAAAAGTATGACGAAACAGGACAAATAACCTTAAAAGTACGACAAAACAGTACAATTAACCTTAAAAGTACGACGAAACAGTACAATTAACCTTAAAAGTAAGACGAAACAGGAGAAGCAGCCTTATACGACAAAACAGTACGAATAACCTTAAAATACGACAAAACAGTACAAGTAACTTTAAAATACAACAAAACAGTACAAATAACCTTTAAAGTACGACGAAACAGGAAAAACAGCCTTATATGACAAAACAGTACGAATAACCTTAAAAAAACGATAAAACAGTACAAATAACCTTAAAAATACGACGAAACAGGACAAATAACCATAAAAATACGACAAAACAGGAAAAACAGCCTTATACGACAAAACAGCACAAATAACCTTAGAATACGATAAAACAGTACAAATAACCTTAAAAGTACGACGAAACAGGACAAATAACCTTAAAAGTACGACGAAACAGGAAAAACAGCCTTATACGACAAAACATTACAAATAACCTTAAAAGTACGACAAAACAGTACAAAACAGTAAGATTACAACAAAGCAATACATGTAACGATGAAAATAGAACAGAACAGTATAAACAATAAAAGTACAACAAAACAAAAACAAAACAAACAATAAAAATACGACAGAACAGCACAAACATTAAAAGTATAACAAACCAATACAAACAACGATGAAAATAGGACTGAACAGTATAAACAATAAAAATACGACAAAACAAAACAAACAACGATAAAATTACAATAGAACAAACAAAAATACGACAGAACAAACAAAAATACGACAGAACAAACAAAAGTACGACAAAACAGGATAAACAACGATAAAAATACGACAGAACAAACAATAATACGACAGAACAAACAAAAGTACAAAACAAACAACCATAAAAATATAACAAAGCAATACAATCATAAAAATACGACAAAGTATTACAAACAATGATAAAATTACGACTACTAACAGCCTTAAAAGTCCGACGAAACACAACAAACAACGATAAAAGTACAAAACAATAAAAATAACAATGAAAGTACAACAACAAAAAACAAACAGCGATAAAAATTGACAATTTAATACAATAAAAGACTGACAAAATAATGAAAATACAAAATTTTTAAAGTAAACTTTCTTTTGAATAACGCAGTTGTATAGTATTCTACGATTCGATACACATTTCTACTATGAATAAGTTTACAAAAACGTTAAAAAGAAAATTTTGAAAAGAAAAAAATTTAAAAGCTCAAAGTAGTTATAATTAAAATTTTTCTTTTTTTTTTGTTTTTGCAGTTGCTGAATTATTTTTCCAAATATGATAGATAACAACGATGAAGAGAAAATCACTAAATTGTGTAAAAATATTTTTCAAACAACTGTCCAGCAGAAAAAAGTGTAGAGTTTAATTGTTAAGTTATGAGCAGAAATAGATTTAAGGTCATTATACTAGACGCACCATTAAAAGTTTAAAATCAAGCGACTAACGACAGACAACCAGCTGAAATAACGACCTTTTACCAAATTTTTCGACTTAAACAATCTTTAAGGATAGAATTCACATAAAAAAAACATCTGTAAATATACTAATTTTGAAAATAGCTGACAAGGAACATTGTCGTTAACAAGATTTACCAAATGACGACAAAATGACTGGTTATCGTAACGATGTGAAAACAACTGACGTCAAATTTGAAAAATACTGAACAACCGTTCGAATATGAAATCACTTTTTAACGTGACCAAATTATTCCACTTCAACAACTTTTAAGTATGACTACTGACTTATTTTTAACGAACTTTACTTATTTTAAATTTGTGACATATTGTCAAACTTTATGACAAAATTTAATTAAAATAGTTAAGTTTACAACGATAACGATACTAAACAAGAACAAGTTTTTTTCCAGACTGAATATTACTAATTCTTCATATTATCTAGTACGGCGTTCAAAATGGCTGACTAAACACAGCACTTTAACTATTCTGCAGACAAACGAAACTAGAACTATTTAGTTACAGATTTTAAATACCGTACAAAACTGTTAGACTGATTACTGCTTTACAGAACTGTTGGTGGGATGATTGAAGCTTAAAATTTATCATTGAAATTTATATAAATAGAATGACATGCATAGACTGACGGACTTTACATTAAAACTGACCAAGATTGTTTATTCACGCAACGTAATTGTCTAGGTAACGCAAAACAGTTTAGTATATTAGAAAACATTGACATTTAAAACTAGTTTTCATTGATATTCTACCCATTTTCAGTTTAGGTACAGTGATTTAAAACTCTGAATAAAAACTACTCAGTTAAAAGAAATATGTGACATAGCACAGAATTACTGACCACATTTATCAGACAAAATATCTGACCATAATCAACGACAAAATGTGACAAAACAAAATGACTCTACTGGATTTAAATTTAGTTGATAAACAACCTTAAAAATTTTAAAAACACAAAAATAAACTGTATGACAAAGACATGACGCTAACCAATATCATGGAGTAGCAACTGAATACAGAGAGACAGACTGATTTGCAATTTAAACAACTTTTTCAGACAGTTGAAGTGCAAAAAACTTGACTTCAGTAAAAACACGAGGATTACAAAGACTTGAAAAAACTATTTTGTAAAAAGATTATAATTTATTAACTTGCTGTCATTATTAATTACAGAATTATTTTTTTAAATATTTTGAATTTTACTTAACTTTTTTTCTGAAACTATTTTCTGATTTGTTTTTTTTTATTTTTTTTACATCAAGCTTTGTATATCATTTTGTTATTTTTGATATTTGTAATATGAAAATTGTAATTTTCGATCTTTTTGTACTTCCGTGTACATATATATATAAGTGAAAGTGAAATTTTTTAAAAATAATTATTGTAATAAATTTACAAAAAACGTATTTTATAAACATTTTTCAGTTTTTGAGAGTTTTAGAAAAAGTTTCTAGATTTTAAAGTAATAATTCTTGTACATTTCGGGTTTTTTTTAAAATATTTTTATCTGGATTTTAACTATTTTTTTTAAACTTTGAAAACACACCTTAATTTATCTGAGTTCCTTTGTAAAATTGTAATTTTAAATACAATAAAGTACTCATAGAAGATTTTTGAGTGTCCTTTAAAAAACACCTCTTGCATATATAGAGAAAAATATGAGCAGATTAATTTTTTAAAATATTATTTTTAAAATTAAAACACAATTAAATAGCTAGATAAATAAGTTCATTTCTTTTTACCACTTTTCTTACTCGATTCGCCACTCTTCCCCTGAGAAACTTCAAGGCGCTTTTTAAGTTCTAAAAGCTTTTTAACTTCAGCATCTATTATGTCTTTACTTGCTTTTTCGGCCTTGACTTTTCTCACTATATTTCCCTAATCCAAAAACAGAATAAGATTACGACAGGAAAATTTATCAAAACAAAATTAGGTCTTAAGAAAGGACAACTAACTTGTTTGATGACTTCCTCTTCCAACTTAACGACATCGAGTGATTCTGTAACTAAATGAGTGCTGACAGGCTGTTTTTCGGAGTCAGTTGGTAGAGCCTTGTTTTTAAAAAATCGAAAATTTATATAAGCACGCGCAAAAAAAAAAATAAAAATCGGAAGAAAAAAAAAAAAAAAAAGTTATACTATTGCATCTTTGATTCCAGAAAATCGTTTTTTAAACTCTTCCCCTAAAGATGTTTCGAGCTTTTGAAACAATGGAGCAGGTAAACCTATTTTGTGACCCTCCGGAAGCATAGGAACAAAATGATTAGGCACAATAAGAACATCAGCTGGTAATTCCAATTGTAATTGTAGCTGCTTACTGACTAAAGGCATGTAAGGTAGGATAAGCACTGCAATAAGAGCAGAAACATTCGTTGCTAATCCTATAATGGTTGCAGCACGAGCTCTTAAATATAAGAAAAGGAATGATTACAATAATCAATAAAATTATGACATTGTTAATGTAAGGTCTTTTTAAACTTAATTGTTCGAGAAAATAACGAAGGAGTTTGAACAGGTAATATCAAAAATAACTCACTGTTCTTGCTCATCTCCCTTAATTAAAACCCAGGGCTTGCAACCTTGCATGTATTGGTTACCTAACCTGGATATGTTAAGAATGTAACGCAAGCCATCTTTAAGCCTATAAAGTAACGGTACTATACATATATGGCATTTTTATACTTAAAATAAGAGCAAAGGAAGAATTATTTTTTACTGACAATAAGGCTTTCTTTTTTGCTTTTTTTTTTTCACTCAAAACGTTTACTTAAACTCAACTTAAAACTGGTTCAGTCACAGTTAAGAAATTGTGTACAAATTTGTAAACCTCTGTGATTTTAATGGAAACCTCATTTGCGCTTTTTATTAGTTCTTTTAAAAACAAATCGTACTTTAATGGTTTAAATATAAAAATTTTCTTATTTCAAGTTTCGCTAAAGAGCCATTTTTAACTTGCGTTTCTTTTTGGCAAAAATTTTTTCATAATTTCACACGAGTGACCATTTCATTCCCCCCCCCCCCCCCCTTTAATTTGTTTATATTAACCAAAAAAACATTTTCATTGATCTCAAAGGTTTTACGACCTTGTCAGTCATTACAATCCGAGACAAATTGCGAACTCAATATTTGTTTCCATTTTTTTTCAGTAGTACACACTCAATAAAAACTTTAAAAAAATCTTTACTAGGAAATAAAGCCCCAAAACTGAAACAGATAAGTTAATATATAAACATATGAGCACGAATGTTGTTTCTATTTTTATTTTTCATAAGATCATTATTATACTTCAAAAGTTTAATACCGATATAAGAATATTTGAATATTTTCACTTACTTGATTGCATCTAGGTGCTCTATATACTGATGTAAATCTCTATTTATACTAGCTATCAATCTATAATCCTCATCCTGAAGATGTAATGCAGGTACCGTTGAGTTAAAATTATTTTTGAGGAACGTCAGGGCTCTATTGAAAAAGCATAACGAAACAATTTTATTTTTAGGAATAATTTGCGCATCAACAACAACAGCAACAACAACAAAAAAACATTTACCTGTTGACAAAATTTCCTAAGTTATTTAGCAGCTCAGAGTTGTTTTTTGTTATGAAATCGTCCCATTGGAAGGCACTATCCTAAATTCAATAACGAATGAAAATGTCAAACACTAAAAACAAAAAATCATTATTAAAAAAGAAAAAACATAATAACTTAACGAAATCTATATGAAACAGGCTCTTAACAAAAGTAAGGGTGGTCAGATTTTCTTTTACTAATTTGGTAATGATAATACCTGGCTCTCAGGTCTAATGTAAAGTAAGTAAAATCTGAATATATCTGCAGGTATTCCTGTGCTTTCAGCATGATCTCCAAACACACCAACTCCTCTACTTTTAGAAAATTTATCATTTTCATAGTTCAGGTATTCCGTAGCACTTATCTCATTTAAAATAGTGTAGTTATCATTGGCACTCAACAGAGAAGATGGAAAAATAACAGTATGAAAAGGCACATTATCTTTTGCCATGAATTGGACCAGAGTCACCTAAAATTACTTAAAACCGTTAAAAAGAGAAAAATTTTCTGAAATCTCCTGGAATTCAAAAAAATTTCTTCTAGAAAAAAATATCATGAAAAGTTGTTTTTAAAAATGTTCAAAACTTTTTACCGCAATTAAGCATTTTGCACAACAAAAAATTTTATCATTAAAAAACCTGATCAGGATTTTTCCACCATTTTTCCCATTGATCAGTATAATTAGCAGTAATTGAGAGGTATCTGTAAAAAAAGATTTTTTTTCATTCATTTATGCTCTCATAAGACATAATATTGTTTGCAACAAAATCACACACAAAGAGAAACTTGAAGCAAGAAATTTATATGATATATTTTAAATAAGGATCAAGAGTTGCAATGTTTGAAAGTTAAATTTTCCAAAAAATGCCTACTGTCCCTTGACTTTGTAACCATATTATATATGAATACTAATACCCTATAGGACTTTGTAGCAATATTATATATGACATCTAATACCCTATAGGTGCATCAAACCACACATAGAAAACTTTATCAGTGTAGCCTTCCATTGGAACAGGTGTTCCCCATTTCAGATCTCGAGTTATGCAGCGAGGTTTAAGGCCCTCAGCTATCCAACCTCTTGTTATGTTTTTTGCATTCACTGTCCAATTAGCTACAAAAAAAAAGTAAACAATAAACAAGATGTAGGAGCATAAAAAAATATCACTAGGTTAATTTTCTGCAATATTATTCACCTGTAAAGTCTAGGGATGCGCCGAATTTTGCAACTGTTCTGCTAAGATTAGCACTTTTAAAATCATCATATATTTGATTTTTTAAAATTTTTTTTCCTTATTATTTTCATAGTAGGCAAGAATGAGTTTTGAAAAAGAAAGAGTAGAATGCCTAATTTGTTTCACTTAGCAATATAATCATAGGAATAGCATCTGACAAATATACTTCACATTTGCTAAGATTTATGGTTAAAGTTTTTAATGGTTCTAAAATATATAAAAAACTTTTACTTATGATTGGAATGAACTTTATGTTGATTGGTTAGCATGATCAGCTATGTAAGTTATCAGAGAAAGTCTTTTATCAAGCATCTTATAGCATCATCTTGCATCAACTTATACTTATTTGTCCAAAGTTGTTCCTGAATTACTTTTAATATTGCTGAATGGTGAAAATGAGTTGCAAGAGCTCTGCAACAAGCTAAAATATTTTTGACAGATTTTTATGTATTATATTTTTATATTATGTTGATTGGGATTTTATATTATGTTACTAGGGATGCTCTGCACATCCCTAGTAAAGTCACAAGATTCTACAAAATGTTTGGTTCAATACAAAACTTTATTTGTTTTGAGCAATTTATAGTCAAAACTTTTTGTTAGAAAACAACTATAGAGGCAGATGTATATTTAAAATGAAACTTAGAAATGTATTCTGAGCTGACTAAATACATTTTAGTGTAACTTGTAAACCATGGATTAAACTATTGAACTAATAAAACAAAAGTTGAAAAAAAGAGTAAGTTAAAATCTTTCAAGGTAACAAACAAATTGATTATGAAAATATTGTAAGTTTTAAGTTTTTTTCAATTAAAAGAGAAATTAAATCATGACAAGAACAATCAAATATTTAATTCTGAGATACTGAACCATGGAGAACATTATGGCAACCATCAGCTATATTTAACTAAATCACATAGTTCAAAGATAAATAACTTTTAAAGATGATTTGATAATTAACAAGATAATTATTGAAAAAACAATAATATAAATTAATAATTTGCAAAAGATAATTTCTTATAAGAAAGTTTTACCTTTCTCAGACTTTGTGATCCAATCTTTCAACATTGGTTCAATCTAAGAGTAAAATAATTTAGCATAATTTAATATAATTTAGTAACATAATACTAACATAATTTGTAGAAACATAATTTTTTCATAGTAACAGAATTTGTAGTAACATAAGTATGTACTGTCATGTTTCACCAGTTTTGATTTTGTAAAGCAAAACATCATACCTTTGGAAGATCAAGAAAAATATGATTTGAAGATTTAATTACTGGAGATGATCCACATTGTTTACATCTTGGTTTCTGTTAACAGAAAATTATTATTGTTTTATAGCATTTATTTTTAAAATTTTTAAAACTGCATGTTTTAAAATTAAATATCAGATTCAGTTGTGATTAGTTGAAAGACTATCATTTTACTAAAAGGAGAATAAGCAAAAATAGATATAAAGATGATTATATCTTGAAAATATAATCATCTTTACATCTATTTTTATTTTTTTTTTATACAACAGAAAAAGCAATAATAGATGTAAAGAAGATTATATCTTGAATCAACTTTGGTTAAGGAAATTTTACAAAATATTAACATGAATTTAAAGGCATAAAACTAACAATTATTTGTAATGTCAAATTTCAATCAAAACTTTTAAGAATTTTGTTTATAATTAATTATTATAATTTATTATATCTATCTATTTATTATAATACAACCTTAAGTTCAATGGCATTGATAAGTTTTCCACAAGCATCACACTGATCACCACGAGCATCCTAGATCAAACTTATCAATAAATAGGATATTGATGTCGTAGATTCTTTCAGGAAAAAGAAAAAAAGAAGTATATCACTTACTTCATATGAGCAAAATGGACATATACCTTCTACAAAACGATCTGCCAAAAACCTTAAAGTTTAAAAAAAAATTATATTCTGGTGAACAACTAAACTTAAGAACTTTGGTGAGAAAAAAAAAAATCTTAAAAAAGATTTATCTTTACTTTTCAACATTACAAAATAGAAAATGATAAAACTAAAGTTTTAGCATCAGAGAAACTGTTTTCAAGTCTATTTTTTTTTTTTTAACTTTTCACTTTCTACCTCTCACATTGTTCACAGCGTAGTTGATCAACTGTGTCTTCACATAAGTAACCATTATCTTTAATTTTCCAAAAAATGTCTTGCGTTATTCTTTATAAAAAATAATTACAAAAAAAACTAAACAAACCAAAACACTAATGCCATGAAAAAATAAATAAATAAACAAACCTTGAAAACTAAAAATAAATCTTGAAAACAACTTTATTACTTGGTTTGTTGCTCAGTAGTTGTTCTTCCAAAATAATCAAATTCAATATTAAACCAGGTGTAAATTTCACTATGAACTTTGTGGTACTTGTCACAAATTTGCTGTGGAGTAAGTCCCTCAGAAAAAGCCTAAACAAAACCATTATAAAAATAAAATTATTTGGAAGAAACGATTCTTGTAAATAAATGATAGCGTTAGTTGTTGACAGATGAGTGAATGAGTCATAAACTTTTTTTCTTTTTTAATAAAAAGATTTTTTCTTTTTTAATAATAAAAAAACAAACAAACAAACAAAAAAAAAAGAATACTTTTGTTTCTGTGGCAGTACCATACTCATCTGTGCCACAAATATAAAGTATATTATGATTTCGTAAACGACAGTATCTGACAAAAGAATAAATATACATACAAACTAGAAATTCTTTTAAA
Organism: Hydra viridissima; assembly: GCF_058129835.1. Taxonomy (NCBI): domain Eukaryota; kingdom Metazoa; phylum Cnidaria; class Hydrozoa; order Anthoathecata; family Hydridae; genus Hydra; species Hydra viridissima. Next base: position 3,358,707 of record NW_028324305.1, read on the forward strand.
TTTCTTTTCTGTTTTTTTTTTAAAAAAAAAACTTCTAAGTGAAAAAGAAATCTCAGTTATAAGTTAGCATCAAAAAGTTAAGTCAGTTGGTGATTAGCCTTTGATTCATTTCAGCATTTTATTTTGTGTACCTAAATAACCAGCTATTTTAAGCTATACAATTTATATTGTGTACAAGAATAAATGACTATTCTAGTACACAAAATACATATTAATTACCAAAATGAGTCTAAAGCTAATCACCAATTAAACAATTAAACTTGCAAGTTTACAAAGTGGTAATACAGCATTCTTCAGCATGTTGCAGCTTGTTTAAGTAGAACTTTTAGGAGTGTACTTTGCATGGATTAAAACTCAAAGATTGCATTCTGATATTTAATTACACGTATAATTTGAATATATTTGACATTCAACTTTAATGACACATTAAAAAACAGTCAAATGTTTTGTGTTAGGCTTATATGAAATTAAAAGTAAATCAATCAAATCGTTGAATTGTTTCTAAACTTTTTCTCCCATATCAAATGTGAATACCAAAAAAAAAAAAAAAGGTGATTTTCTTTGTAGTACTGGAACGGCTTAATTCACTAGCTTTTCTAATAGCTACAAATTAAATCCAAAAACAATATATTTCATTTACGTTTTTTTTAAGATAATTATTGGTTGAGCTTTTATTATGCATAAATTCAAGGTAAAAATGAATCCTATTTAAAAAAAAAAAAAAAAAAAAAGTATCAATATTTTGATAATGATCTCGGGATCTTTCAAAAAAAAGTAAAAAGCAGAAAAAAAACAAAAACAAACTTTGAAACATACCTTGCATAAACATCACCACTAAGAGTACATCCAATAATGTTTCCAAGATGAGGAACATTGTTTACATAAGGTAAAGCAGAAGTAATCAAAATATTTTTCTCTCCATCTTTTGGTAAACTAAAAAGTGTTTAGAAATTTAAAATCTCTGTGATGAAATATTTTTGTACATTCTTAAAATATTCCTTATATTTTTAAGATACCAAAGTTTCATCGGTTTATGGCAGTATATTAATAATAGCTTTATATAATTCAGTACAGGAGAAACAGTATATTCAAACTGAATTCAGTCTTATGAATTTTGTCTTAAGAAGAATTTCTTATATGAGAATGAGTTTCATTTATGAGAACAAACTATAAATTCACTTCTTAGGTGTTACAATTACATTTATGATAAACATGCTGTTATACAAATAGAATGCAAAATATAGTAAAACTGAAAAATATAGTAAACTAAAAAGCTAAATGTTGATAAAACCGCTGTAAACTATAAATGAAAAAAGTAATGTAGAAATACTCAATATCATTGAAAATCATACATTGGATAACTCAACTTTCTTGGTTTTGCTACCAGATCTCGACCACTTAACCAAATCTTTTTAGCATTTTCTATATCAGCATCAGAAAGTCCTTCAATCTCCTAAATAAATTTTACAGAATTATTTCTAACAGAAGCTGCAACTACTTATCATTTAGTCCAAAAACTTAAGTCAAAGCTTCAGCTTAAAAATGTTAAATCAATACTGATGTTACATATTTATAAAAATGTATCTATATCACCATGATCACCATGTATACAGACCTCAGTTTGTTGTGGTTCTTCAACTGCATCTAAACATCCATAAAAAGAAAACACAAAAACATAAATTAAAAAAACTACTTTAATATTAATTATACATTATTTCAAATCCATAAAAAAACCTTGTAGGTATTTATTTTGTTGGCCAATCAAAGTCACCCATTTTAACATCCCACCCTTAGAACCCAAAGCAATCAATCTCTCAAGCTTAAAAATCAATATGAAAAATAAACATCACAGTAAAAAAAAAAAAAGGAAGTATACCAAAGTAAGCAACTTCAATTGATTTGAATCAATTTGAATCAGAAAAAAAACATCTCTAAACTTTTTTTAATTTTTTAGATAAAAAAAAAATGTTTGAAAACAATAACAAAAATTTAAAAAAACTATTTGTGTAATTAATTACACAGTATTATCACACTAGAACTGTTTCTTTTTTAATATAAAGCTAGAAGTGTCTATAACCATTCATAACTCATTTTTTAGTATTTTGGACATTTTACCTTATTGCAATCTTTTACCTTATTGCAAATATTGATAAAAAAAAAGTTGTCTACCATGCAACAAACCTTTAACTTGCTTTGTATGCTTGCACAAGCTTGAAGGTAATACAAAGTTCTCAAAAAAAAGCTACAAAAAGATATTTTGAATTAGTGAAAAAATATGGGGAAGAAAGCAAAAAAAAAAAAACTTTAAAAATAAGCAAATCACACTATGTAAAATTAAAAAAAAAAGACTTAGAGAACTAGCAACAAATTAGACTTCTAGCAATTAGAAGTTTTTAATAGTTAAAACTTTAAAAATATATTAAAGTGTGTTAAGATTACAAAATTCAGGATCTATAAAATTCATACATACATACATACATACATACATACATACATACATACATACATACATACATACATACATACATACATACATACATACATACATACATACATACATGTAAACTACTGGCCAAAAATTTAAGTTCACTTGCTTTTTTTGTTAAATTCTACATAATTTAGTAAGCTAAGATTTTATTGATCTTATGCATTCTACAAACAATAAGTTGAAACACATTCCTAATTCAAACAAAGGAAGCTGTTTGACATTTCTTCATTTGTTTTAACGAGATGTATTGTTTCATCCAAAAGTGAAAAAGTATGTGTAATATGAGTTGTCATTGTTCTGAAAGGCCTAAAGCAACTTCAAAACAAGAAGACAAGTTCATTTGTGTTCAAAGCAAGAAAAGTAAGAAGATTGAGTTGATCAAAAATACATAAAGATTGGAGAAATGAACAATAATCTAAGGTTTTATTCATGGACGAATCAAAGTTTGAAACTTTTAGAGAATAATAACAACATTATGGTTGATGTGTGGTCAGCAAACACATGATTAATCAATGTGTTATTCCAACAGTTAAGAATGGTGGAGGGTCAGCCATGGTCTGGGGTTACTTTGCAAGAAACAAAGTTGATAATCTTGTGCAAATTGAAAGCATTACGAACAAAAAATCATACTACTAATTCTCCAACAGCTGCTTAACTAGATAATACTGCATTTGAAAATTATTTTAATTATCTAATGATTTATTTGACTAGTTATTTTTATATAGTTTCTGGGTTCTGAATCCAAAAATGTAACTCATTTATTGTCAATACAAGTTTTTAAATTGCATTATGTTTATTGATATTAAAATAATTTTATTAATTATTTTAATCTTTATGTTATTCTGAAAAAAAAACTGTTATTCTGAAAAAACAAAACAAAACAACATATTATGGTCTGATGAAGGCTAATTAATTCACATTCACTTAGATAACCTGAGTAGAATGCAATATATCTCCTGATAGGGTGAACTACTACCAATTCTGCATTTGCATTACTGTAAATACTGATGTTGGCTATCAAAGCATCAGTTGCTTTTTTCCTAAATATACATCTTTTGCACTAATGTTTGCAAACTTAGGTGTACTAATCATCTAGGAGTACATCCTTCTGCAAAATTTGCACGACTTTTTATCTCAGAAATTGAAGTATTTTTAAAAGTGAGCCAAAAGAAAAGTTTGAAAAAGAAATTAGTTGTGGGATGATGAAAAAATTGTGTATCTGAATGGACATTTGATCAATCAGTGATTTATATAATTAAATATAAGTAACTAATGTTTTTATTACAGTTATTTTATATACATCCTTACAACAAAAAATCATTTGGAATTTAAACAAGTAGTCAGCTTTATGATTAATCGGTACAGGTCTACAATAAACCTGAGATTGATAAATTTACAAACTAACACCTTATATGCAGATATCCCTTTGCCTTGTGTGACTAAATCGACTGCTTTTAAGATATGCTCTGAGATGGATAAATTATAAAACCAACTTTGAACAGCAGGTAGCTTTGAGGTGATATCTAAACACACAAACTTTTAAGAACAAAAATAAATTTAGCATTATGATATTCAAAAGAAGTCAACATTAGCATTTTAGTAAACTAAAAAACAGATAATATTCTCTTTACTGTAGCTTCATAACTTAGATCATTAGCTAACTAAATATTTTATGGTCAAAGTTTTTATTTAATTGTGCATAATTTTTTTTCTAATAAATATGCTGGCATTTTTCAGAGTTTATGTAGCAATTTTTTGCTTGAATTTTCTTTTAAATATTAAAACTCATACATTACGTATTAGCTAAAGTTTTAGAAATTTAATGTTTATATATCTCAGATGACAAGTAAAGCATTTTTCTAATTGCTTAAGAATTAGGACACATCAGGTTTTGACAGCATCATGAAAACTTTAAATACTTCTCAAACTTAGAGCAATTTTTTGAATTAAAAATCTAATTTCTAAAGCTTTATAGTTTTTACCTTATAAATTTTACTATATAATTGCCAATATGCAATTGAGGTTTCTCATTTAAATAATTATTTAAATAATTTATAATATTTTAACTGTCTTAATGAAAGGTTCTTGAATAATTTTTCATTATGTAACTTATGGAGTGCAATAAAACATTATGACACTGGGTGTGTGTAGTGATAGAGATAATATTTTCAGAGAAAAACATAATTAACTTAGAATGGTTAACAATGTTTTACCCCACCCCCCCCCCAACCCCATGCCCTACTTACATGCTCACAAAATGCAAATAATTTCTTAACTCACTTTCTTTTATTAAGCCCCTCCTAATAACCATATTAGAAGTTCAGTTTAGGCTAAATAATATCAGTTTAGGCTGTTTCTTTGATGGTATCATTTGTTTAAACACGAGAATCAAAACGCGGGAAAAAACGCAGAATTCAAACATGGTAGTTTACAGTTTTCTTATTACCAAATTTATCTTCTAACGTATTCTTATTACCAAATGTATTCTTTGGGATATTAGAATCTTTCAAAACATTGTTCAAAGATGACAATGGCTTGAGAAATTTTGCAAGACAATTTATGTACAGCAAGGGCTGTAACTTTTTTTAAGACCTCATATACCTGAACCTTCTGCCTAAAAACAAGGAAATAATTATCATTTAATTGTTTTTTAAGAAAGCTATTTTGCATATGAAACTATATACTTGTACAATATGCATATAATATAGAAATTTCCAATTTAACTGGCTGTAGTCTATTTTTGTGCAAGTTCCCAATCTAATATTTGAGGTGCCAATTGTCAAAAGTTACAGGTAAAGTTGCTAATATTAACAAGTGTTATTAATTGTCAGAAGTAATGCAATGAGTTGTGAATAATTAAAAGAAATGCGAATAATTGCGAATAATTCCAGAAATGTGAATAGTTGTAAATAATAGGACAAACTCATTAAAAATTTCCACAACTTTTTAAGTTTCCAGAACAATTTAGAACTTTCTAGAACAATCAAAAGCTAGATACATATCTAATATCTTTAAAATTGTATCTATAAAGCATTGTTATCAAATAAGTAAAGTTATTTTCTGTATTGCTTAAAATAGTAGAAGTTTTTAATTATTAAAAACTTTAAAAATATATTAAAGTGTGTTAAGATTACAAAACTCAGGATCTATAAAATTCATACATACATACATACATACATACATACATACATACATACATACATACATACATACATACATACAACCTCTACATACCTACGTTTGCACCAAAAAAAGTAGTATTTAACTTCGCACAAAAAAATAAAAGTCTATTTTGATTTCAGCAATCACAAAGAAAAAGAGGAAATGTGCCTTTACAAAAATAATTATTAGAGCCATTCTAGCTCCAAATAATTGGATGATATCAATTTTTTGAAGAAATCAAAGGCAGAAAAAAGTGCATTGCAAAAATTTCAAAAGAAGTTACCATGGTATGGAAAAATAAATTGGATTTTCCATGTTTCAGATCAAGTAATACGAACTAAGCTTAATAAAATGTTTAAGATTTAGTATATAAGTTATAAAGTTAACATAAGTTATAAAGATGAGAAAATAAAATGCTCTGAATGAACTTTTTGATATCACTACAGTTTATGGTCATTAGTGTTTATCCACTGAAAAAAAGAACATTACCACCAAACGAAGTAGAGTACTCAACAGGTAAAGTTGCAGGTAAGGAAATCATTCACCCTTCAAAGAGATGAAGATCAGAATACTTGTCCACCAACTAGAAAATACAATAAATTTAAAATAGCAACCAACTTGGTGACATTCACAGGGGTATCAAAACATAAAGCTGCATGATGACATTAATATAACTCCTAGTCAAACACTCTGAAGAAAATGGAGATTTCCCATTAATTAACTTTTAGAAAATTGCTAAGTAATGCAAGGTGGAATTTATGAGCCATTCTTGCATTCATTCTTATACCTATAATAAAGATAAAATTGGATAAAATATGCAGAATCATTTTGTATAACCATGCAGAGTAATGGCTTACTGTACAATTAAAATGACCTCAAGAACTTGTCAGAAATATTGCACCCATACAAAAAAACATTACAATCATTAAAGAATCACTGAAAGCAGCAACCTTCTGTAATAGGCAAACCAGGAAAAGCTGCAACTTAGATTTATTCTAAGCAGTAAACAGTGATAAAGATTGTACAGTATATATTGTACAGAGATTAGAAAATTTGTGAGCTCTGTTGATGTTGTTTGATATATGCATGTTAGGTTATACATACAACATATATTTTGTATTTCTTGTTTTTGGGGTAACATTGAAATGTTGTTTCATTTCATTTTTCTTATGCAAATATTCATCAAGCTAAGCTACAGGAAAATTAAGTTGTAAAAATGTTATAATCATAGTGCCCAATTTATGAAAGGAATCTGCATACCTTCCTCAAAATCTTCCTTTTTGTCGACATAAGAATGAATGCAAGAATTATGGCTTTTAAATTCCAACTCAAATTGGATATGTTAAGATTTTTCTGAAAGTAAATCATCAGAAAATGGCCTTTTTCCTTAAGGAACTTGAACAATCTGGTAACATGATACAAAAAGTTTATTATTCACAAATGGTGCTTTCAATTCTTCATACTTTTTCATCAGTTGAGACAAAAATGGATATTCAATGTTGGGAGATGTTGTGTTACCACCAAGTTCTTTTTTCATTATTATATGGAGAATGCTCTCCAGAAATGTTTTGGGTTTGGTAAAACCCTTCCCTGAAAGCATTTGTTTATATTACTTAATCCAACACATGCATAAAATTCAAATTTTATTTTTCCATAGTTTTTAGCTTTCTGGGATATTTTCGTTATTTTCTTCTTTTGATTTCTGCTCCAAGAAACTGGTACTGTCTACAAAGTTTTTTTTCCTCGCAATTCTTTTATACAGTACAATCTCTATAATTTAAATTTTACAGGGAAAAATAAAAGTTCGATTTAGACAGATTTTTTAATTATAGAAAGTTGACTTTTCTCAAGTACATTTCACGGTGACTTTACATTTAATTGAATTATGGAGGTTTTCGAAATAATGAGATTCGAATTAGAGAGATTGTACTGTATACACTTTTAAAAAGTGTATGTAAAAGACTTAAGAAAGAAAAAATTTATAGAAACCACCAGATAGTTCTAGAAAGTTCAAAAACTTTATATAAATTCTAATTCCAATTCTTTTTTTCTTGGGTTACCTTTTTAAAAATCATCATCCATTTATGCTCATTTAAAAAAAAAAAGTCAAGATATTATATTTCTAATGACCACTCTTACTCATTTATGATATTAAATAAAGCTATTGAACATGCTATGGGTGAAGATGCTATTGTACTTAAGACACCACCTCAGGTAACAAATTTAATGCAGCTTCTATATAAAGCTTGTTTTGCCCCTTCTAAAAAGATTGTAGGAAAAAGGTTAAATTTGCACATCAATCAGTTTGGTCGCTAAGAGCTATTGAAAAAGTCTGTTATGTTTCTAGGTAAACTTTGTAAAGTTTTGCAACAAGGCATGTCATAAGGTAACCAGTGAATTGTGCAAAATATCCAACAAGTAGATTTGATTCACATCTGTTGAAATGGTAAAAAAGAGTTTCAACCTACTTGCTCTTAAAAATATAATTAAAATTGAGTGTCAATAAGACATTTAACTTTATTTGTATACAAACCTCTACATACCTAAACATAATTTCAACAAGTCTTCTAATTTTCAATATATATTGGTAAAAATGCTTGGGACAATACTGACAGTTTGATTTCAGTGGATACTGAAATCCAACTTTCATTATTGATTAATACTCAAGAAAAAGAAATAAGAACCTTGAATGTCCTTTTCTTGCATGACTCCATATAAACTTGACCAGACTACTACATCAGGAGCAGTAATAAATGACTAAAATTATATAACAATTATACTTTACAAAAGACAACCAGAATTAACAGAAATGTATAACTTGACACCTTATAAAACTATTCCCTGATGACTCAAAATATTTCAACTTATTTTATAGACAAAACTTTACAGATTTTAATTAACTTCCCCATAATGAATAAAGATGAAATATTTATGTAATCAAAAAATGATGCAACAACTTACAAATAAAACCTGTCTCAATATTAAATTTTTTATGAGTATTAGGGCTAAAATCAAGGGAACAATACTAAATTTAAGTTTAGCAATCAAAATACTTACTCCTAACAGATAAGGATTCTGGCCTAAATATGAATTGACAGACTGTAATAAATTCTCCATTGGTGATACATATGAAACATCTTTTTTACCAGAAACCAGTGATGATAAAAAGGGTAATACAGTGGCCTTAAAATAAAATAAAGAAATAATAATAATAATAAGATTAAGCAATTACAAAAAACTCCATCAATCAAGCTAGTAAATTCCTACTTGCAGTTTAAATGATTCCCACTCCAAGACTTCATCTTGTTTTTCTTTATCTGTATTGGAAAACTCATGCTTTCCTTTTGAAATACTGTAAAGATAGCTAAAAAATATGAATAGTTAAATTTATTAAGTAAATGTTATAACTACTGCAATATAGTATTGTTATAGTAACCGTTAAATAAATTAGTTGGGAACTTAAACAGTTAAAACCAAATATCAAAATATAGATTTCATCTTCTTATCCACTTTTTAAGATAGAGAAAAAATGTCTAATTTTACAATTTCTTTTTATGCTTAGCACACTCTTTTTTGTGAAATAATAGCAAAATGAAAATATAAGTTCACAACTAATTTTTTTAACAACTAAAACTGTTTTAAAACCTTGCTTAAGGATAACACAAGAGGCTATTTGTTTCATAGGATGCCTAACATATACTTTCCCATCAGACTGGAAGCAATTTCATTAAAAATTAAAAATTTGTTTTTCTTTTGTTGGACAAAAGTAAAAAAATCACACACAGAAAAAATGTGCTATCCTTTAACAAAATATCTTTTTAAACCTTTTACAAAATTAAAGTATAATTTATAATTAACTCTCCTATGTCTAAGCATTTGCAACACATACACTTATTTGATACTTGCTTTCATTCATTTATATTTTATAGGATGTAAAAAAGTAGAAATCTAACATTAATTACTTTTGAGGTTTTGCATCAACAATGTTTTCATTATACCTTACAGTATTTTAAATTAAAAAATTTATTTTCTAAATTTTACTGCAGACAAAGGTAAGATTTTTAAATTCAAATTGATATAAACTTATATATTAGTAACACATTTCTAGCACATTGAGGTAGATGTTTCTTAGTAAATATTCTTGATATAAATAATACATTAGTATAAAAGACTTCTTACCAACTGGCTGCATTTGCATTAAACAGGTAGTGATTAGGTGAGCATTCTAACACAGGAAGCTTTAAAAACATTAAAATTTTTCAAAATAACTATACAAACTGTACAGTCTTATAAATTCTAAATCAATCTAACTGTCACACTAATTTGAAAACTTATAACATGTTATTTAATTAGAAGACTGTTTAGAAATTTTATGTCATATAGTATAAACAACCCAGTAAATTTTTGGATCTGTTATTATTAAAGATTTTATATCTGATTCTAATACAAAAAAAAATTAGAACTTTTAATGATATAAAAATTTTGATGCATTATTATCAGTCTTTGTAATTTATTCAATTAATTGTATTGTATAAGTCTTTTAATTAAACAAAATATTTAAAAAAATAAAACAAGCTAATTAACAAAAAAATACCTGGTTATAAATGTAGCTGTTTAGTGTTACTAAAAGCAAAAAATTAGGTTTGGATACAACTTTATGGGTATATTTTGAAAACATAATGTGAATCGTTTCCAAAATAAAAAGAACCAATGCTATGAATTTAAAAAAAGAAAAAAGTAATAGATACTTCGTGCATTTTATTGTATTTTATTTGTGTGTATCTAGTATACCTTTTTTCTTAGCAACTTCTATTTCGATAGGAACTTCGAAAATCAGACTGGAGGCAATAATTTTAAGTGCCGATGGATTTCCACCGTCAGTGAGTAATTTTGGAGAGTATTTTGTACTCATGGTATTGATACTTCTTGTCTTTATAGGCAAAGTTAAAAAGGATGTTGCAAAAGCAGTTAAACTTTTAAATTGAGCAGTTAGAATATAAGAAGCTTTACTCTTGTTATCTAATACCCGCTGTAGAGATTTAATGCAAACCATATATAAAAGAGCAGAGGTTAAACCATGCTCATTTATTCCAATTACCGATCATCCAGCATATTGCAACGGAACTATCATAATGGCCAAACTAGGTTATAATTAGCAGAACCACTGATTTTAAAATAATAATAGCGTATAGCGTAACGGATATCGTATTCTGGAATTGTTTTGAAATCAGTTTTGGTCAACCAATATTACAACTGAATTCGTCAGATTAGGGAAATCGCATTCTTCACTTTAAGACGCAAGTACACTTTTACAGCCTTTTTTTTTTATTGCAGATTATGACAGATCGTCGTTAAAAAAATTTTTTTTTTCATCAACTTAAAGTAATGTAATATAAACTTAAAGAAAAAAAAATGTAGCAACTGTTAAATATATAACTTTCTTGTTAAGAGATTCCAAAGTTGACATTTGTAATACTAACGAAAAATCACACCTCATTCTCAAGCTCATATACGAGTTTTAATTAAAATGGGAAATATAATGTCTTTCAAATATCTGCATTTGATGCATTTTTAAAATTGAACGAAACAATCGAAGTATCGATAAACCACTTTAAAAAGCAAAAATTGATTTTTTTTTAATTGTAGGGCCTCTGGGTAAATAGATCTCATTAGAATATGTTCTATGATTTTTTAGAATGTTCTTGCATTTTCTTTTAATGCATAAACGTTACATAACTCTCCAGAAATTTACACGCAACTGTTTATGCGAGTACAGAGGCAATTCACTTGATACAAATTGTCACCTCAGAAATCCCATATTAGACACTGCATCTTAAATGAGCTCCAACTTGGTCATTGCGCCGGTGTGGCCAAACATACATATACCAAGGCCTAGGCAGTATTATCAAACGCACTTGTCAAATTTGGTTTCAACATTTTTGTTCAAATGACTTCCAATTCGAGGATCGTTTAAGATCTGGTCGTCATACTGAAGCTGATTTTGAAGCGGTGCGCAAACTGATGAAGGAGGACTCAGTAACCGCAAAATAGCCTCCACAATCCAATGTTTTCACACATCAGTGCTGTACTGTCTTCATTTATTGGGGATGGGTTCTAAAGTTGATGATTTGGACATGCGTTTGGGATCTGCACATTCTTGCTCTCCAAAAAGCGACAATTTGGCAGGTTACTTAATCACTAGCGATAATAAGTGGATACATTATATAAACCAGATATGAAAACGTTAGTGGATTGTCGGTGATGAGCGGGTAGAACAAAAAAAGTTGTGTTGTCAATGTGGTGGGATTTAAGTGACATCGTGCATTTCGAGTATCTTGCTTCCAACACCACGCCTGACTATTACTGAAAATAACTGGAAAGTCTTAGGCAGAAACGCATTCAAACGCGGCCACAGCACTAAAAGAATTGTTTTCTGCACAAAAATTTGCGGCCTAATTTGACAAAATTGACATGTCTTAAGCTTATACATATGGGATGGCATCTCGTCCCAACCGTCATATTTTCCATATGTCGCTCCAAGCGGCTATCAACTTTTTCTTGTCCTGGAATTTCATATGTAAGAAAAGAGCTCCATTGATGTTTGTCAACTCAAAACCGAAATTGGTTAAATTCTTCGTGGCGTAGTTAGACAGCTTCTACAAGAATAAGACTCGGACAGGCAGTTTCTACAAGAATAGTCGATAGTATTAGCAATTATATTGTAGATTGCTTGTTTTTGTTAAGAGAATTAAATGAACTAAACTATTTAATGAAAGTACGAGAGAACTTCTTTCCAAACTTAATATTTTATATTAGGTTTGGAAAGAAGTATATAAAGTATCAGCATGTCATATTTCTTTGTTTAAAGGTATGATAAGCTAACTATTATATTATTTTGTTAAAAATGGTCGTCTTATTTTATATTAAAAGAAAAATACACTCAGAATTACTAAACACTTATGAATTACGAAAACTGAAATACATTAAGATATAAATAGTACTTTTAACGGGGGATATTTTGTTTAAGACTATGGAAATCGAAAAAATTGCACTTACGCAATGCGTTTCATTTTCCGTATTTAAATACCAAAAAAGTTGTCATTCTTCGCTGTACATTCAATATTTTTGCTCTTGTCAATGAGCTACTGATATCTCTTGAATAAAGAAGTTGATAGTAATTATATGAAAACTTTAATTTCTTAATTTCTGCAATTCGCTTTTCTTTAACTTCTGTTTTAAGAAAAAAAATCTTCAAACAATTTTCGGCTAACGAAAAAAATGAAATTGTGAAACGCCGATAAACACAAGCCGTGTGTTTATGCCTTAACAAAGCTTTGTATTTATGGTTTGGTTTACATCTTAAGAAAAAAAAAGAAAAAAAAAAAAAAAGATGAAAGTCCTAAATGCACGGAAGTTATAAAAATTACAAAAAAATTGAAAGTTTAAAAAAAACTGTTCGTGCGAATCTGTGGATCTAATAGTTCTTTTTAATGAAATTATGAGTGGAAAAAGTAATTTAAATTATTTTTTGTTTAAGATGAATTTTAATGGTTTTTTAATTAATCACTCGTGTAGGCAAATATAGGGAAAATATTACGTTGAGTTATAAACTTGGATGTAGAACAGTAGATTTTAGGTATTATGTTTACTTAGTTTCGGGTACATAATAAGTAATTTGTTCTTTAGCTTATGATTTCGTTTCTAAAACCAGTCTAGCTACTGTAATCAATGCGTTTGATGATAAAACTTTTTCTATTTTCCAGGGAACCTTGTGTCAATAGTTTTAAGTGCTCCGTTAATTGACAAACATAGGAAAGCACCTAAAATAATGCCTATATGTTAGGCTAAAGCAATATTTCTACTGTAGTTGACTTAAACGCTTTTGCATCTGCTACCTAAAATAATATTATAAGAAACTCTGATAAGAATTAAACTATTTAGCTACAGATATTTGTCTTTCTATACTAACAACCTGTTTGTAACTATCGCATATTTTCTTTGTCCTAGAATTGTTCGAATGTTTGATTATTTTTCTAATCCTATAACACCTTTATCAATATATTTTGCAAGTCAATGGCTCTTTATTTGATTTATGTATTTGTATTTGAGTTGGCTACTGTATTTTAATATTTTTTGTTTATAGTAGAAGGAAATAACTTTAGATTTGTACAGCATAATTTTTTTTTTCTAAGATAGTATGAGAAAGCTGTTATAAAGCTTCTTATATTACCTAAGCATAACCAATGCTGGTAAACATGATGGATTCCTATATGAATTGGCGTATGTTTGTAAATGAAGACAATCTTGTTGGAAATGACAGAATATATAATAAGGTTTTTATTAATTGTGTGTGTGCGTATGTTTGTGTAAACCTCTCTCTCCCTCTCGTGCTCTCTCTCTCTGAGAGAGAGAGATCAGGATTTTATAATTTTTAGTTATAAAGTTATAAAATCATGCTACTTACTACTACAGGATTTTGCTTTAGTTTTTAGACATTTACGTTCTACATCCACGTACTCATATAAGAGATGGAAAGGCACTCTATACAGACTATGAAGTACATGTGAAGGTAATTTTTTAAATGAGCATTAAAAACAGTTTTTTTTAAAAATTCAAAACAGTAATAGTGCTTTGCTTTCTAACACTAAAACTGTGGTACGCAGCTATAAGTTAATAATGAACTTCTGAAAATATCTGACTTGCCAGTTTGGTATGCAAAGTGATTCTTATTGACAAAATCTATGAATATGTTTTATGCTATTGTATGCTTTTTTTTATAGCACGTCATAACCTCTAAAAATCAGCTATGATCATTTATGACCAGTTAAATCCAGGGATGAGAAGTTGGAAGAAAAAAAACCAACACCATGCTCAACTCCTGACTTTAAACTCCTAAAAAAACTTACTTCCTAACTCTTTTTGATTACACACTAATGATGGATTTCTAGGAAAAAAAAATTAAAGTAAAAAAACTAGGAATAAAATAAGCAATAGTAAACTTTTAGCATTATGTTTAACATGGTATTAATGATATGTAAAAAAAAAAAAAAGATTTACAAGAACAATTTAAGTACCTTACCTGTATTAACCTAGCATACACATACTAATCTGATATTTTTATCTTATAAAGATTGTTGATCTAAGTTCAAATTTGAATTTGTTGAATTAAATTTGAGTAATAAAGAGAAAGGAAAAAAATAATTGCCACAACTGTTCTGTTTATAGTTGTTAAAAAGCTGTCAGACAACAGTTAATCAAAGGGCTGATTATTCAATAATTGAGTATTTACCTTATTTGTGCAGGCAAGTTTTGATATTGTCAATTTTTTTTACTTTTTTGCATTTCCATAGTTAATAACTCACTGGACTTTGCTAATCAAAGAAATAATGAATGGGAATTTGCAATATTACTGTGCATCTAATTTTACCTAGTATGAGAATAACTGAGTAAAAAAGCTTTATTTTTGATAATAGAATAAAATTATATATATATCTTTAAACAATATTATATTTGAGTTAGTTGCAAATCATTCTGATTGTTTTATCATTTTAAAACTGAAAGAGAAAAAAGTCAGTTGTTGTTTTTTTCTTTTTTCAGCTTTTGACTCTGACTCTTCCAAAAACCTTCAACTCCGATTCCCTATCCTTGGTTAAATCTACATATATTGTTATCAATAATAATTTATGTAGGTTTAATCTGGTATGGAGTAATAATCAGATTTACTGTGAAGTCCTAAATTTGCAATTTTAAACTTGTTCCTACTGTGCTACTAATTTTACCAACAGTTTTTTTGTTATGTTCATTATTAGCTAACATATTAAAGAAACCTGATTTCTGTTTTAATTTCCTAGTTATTTTGTTTAAAATGAAAGTAACACTCTTCTATATAATATTTATTGATTAAAATGCAGCCACTGCAGAATGCTGTCCCTAATTGATATGTTAACAAAAAAAAATTCTTAAATTTCTCTAAATGACATAGTATTCTGTAATATTATATTTCCAAACAATATTTAAGGTAGTTCTGTACACTGTATTATATCAAGTAACATGAAGAAGATAATAACCAAGCCATGTACACACAGAACCATCAAAGCTACTAGATGTTGTATTTAAACTTTTTATATATTTAAAAAAAAGTTTCTCTATAATAAAAGGGATAAAAATCAGCATATAATAATCAAGAAAATCAGTATTTTACCTTTGGATCAGATAAAAGCTCACTATATTGTCTGAGGATGAACTTTAAGTTAAAGAGTTTATTTCAACACTGATGGATTTTTTCTAACTCAAATGATTTTCATAGTAGGGGATTAGGATTGAATTTGAAATAAATAATTTTCTAATGGATGAGGCAAGTTCTAAAATGATAATCGAAAACCCTAGTTACAGTTAAAATGAAAAAAACCATTAATCTGCTTTTTACAGATAAGATATGGCAGTATATTTTTGAGTAAAGTTATTTATGTTGGTTATTTGACATGTGTTCTGGAAAGCATGACTTAAGTTTTTTAAGATAAAAGTTAAGGGATAAAAAATATTTTTAAAACTAATATTTATATTTTTAGTTTAGCATAATATCATTTTAGTTATAGCGAAAATCAAGTATAATAAAAATAATGTAATTTTGTACTTTATAATCTTAAAATAAATAAATTAAAAAAAAACAAACAAAAAAAACAAAAAAAAGTATTTTGAGGAACTTTAAAAATATTTACAAAATTTCTTAAAATTGGGTTTGAGTAGTCTTGATACAATTCTGTTGTAGACAAACCATCCAGAATTTGCCATCAAGGATTCAAATGTTAGACGGAGGTATTCAGATTTTGTATGGTTGAAAGCAAAGTTGGGAATGAATGATATTATGATGTCGTAAGTTCTGTAAAAATTGCATTTCATCCAATAATTTCCTTTTTTTGTTTACTGCTAAAGAAAATTTGTTAAACTTCATTGATATTTATTCTGTTGCTAGTCTGATAAGAAATAGCAGTCTTAGATTTGTCTGTTGATATGTAAATGAAATGAGGATATATTTATATACAGAACTGCCCCTAGTTTACCAGGAAAAAGATATTTTGGGAGATTTAAAGACCCATTCCTAAAGCATCGACAACTTGGTCTTCAAAACTTTTTGAACAAGTAAGTTTTTTTATTACTAACTTTTATAAAATCACAATTATGATTGCTGCAAACCTGTTTAACCATAGAAAATGAAAATATTAAGTGTCTTTTTCTCTCTTCTTTCTTGTTCAGCATTTAAATAGAACAGCTTCTGTTTTTTTCTTAAATACCTGTTTTATTCTTGAGTTGGCCCTTCAGGCAGATGCCAAATAAAAGTAATAGTTAAACTTGTCTATATTTAGCATGTTAATATTTTTAAATATTAAAATACAACTTAAATAAAAACTAATCTATTAAATGCAACTTGTAAAATACAACTTAAACTGCCAGCTAATTATTTTAAACAAAAATTTTTTATAGAGTAGGGGGGTTGAAAACTTGTAATGTATTTATAGAGGGGTTTGGCAAAAATGTTTTAACTTGTTACAAGGTAGAGAAAAGAGGTCAAAAATAGTCAAAATTGCAAGACCCCTTATAGAAAAAATAGTTTTTGATTGGGATTTTTATATTAAAATTTTTTTAGAGTTGTTGAGATCAATGCATTTTTATCAGAATCAGCGCTCCACTTATTTCTGCAGACAGAACTTTCAAGACAGCAGATGGATAAGCTTCTTCAACATGGTATCCATTTAAGTAATATTCGAGATCGTATAATTATGTTGCAAAAAGTAAAAGAGCAAAGAGAAAAAAATGATAACTGTGAACAGTTACGATTCTACAATTTCAAAACATATGATTTTAAAAGATCAATTAGTGTTGATAACATTGCAAAAAAGATTGATGTTCCTAAAGATGATGGCAGAGGTTGGTCTAATTACATTGGTGATGGTAACTACACCTGGGACATTACAGCTAACAGAGATAATACTGACTTCTATTCAGGTATTTTATAGAAGTCTTAATGTCATAAATCCATCCCTAATCAGACCTACAGAGACTTCACACAATACAGCAATGATGTAATGTGAATATACATACATTCATACTAAATAACACAATCAAATTTTGTACTATTAAGTATGAATAAGTGTCAAAATGATAACTGCATTTTAATCTAATAGTGGTTATAAAAGCAGTTATCTGTTAGGCTTTTTTACAAATTGTTTGATAATCATTTATTTGTGTATCAATTTCATAAAACATTTGACATCCTGAGGAAATTTATTTATATAAAGTGTTTATTAAAAAAATATTTCAAAATTATCTTGTCTTTTAAGATGCCAAATTTTGATTACAATATTTTGTTTGATAAAATTTTTTATTTAAATAAGAATATATAGATAAGAATGTATAAAGTATTTGTTGAGAGTACTCACTAGTTTAAACTTATGATTTAAAATCCAATAATCTGAATTAAACAAAAATAATAATAATTTCTTATTATGTTGGAAAAACATTGTTTTATGGTACATGAAGGACACGTGTTTAGTTTGTAGTTTGAACTTGATTAATCTTTTTAAAAGTATATTATAAATTTTGTACTTGGCATGTTGGCTGGCATATTTCTTTTTTATGCCATTCAGGCCATATTAAAAAGGATTATTTGGCTGCTACAGCAGTGGTCTTGCCCAGTGGTCAATTGCGTTTGCCTGAAGATTATGTTGAGACTAAAGACATGCAGAAACCTCGGCCACGTTCTGCAAGTTGGCATGGGAAGACAACTGATCTTGTAGAATTGTTTTTGGATGGGTATGATATTATAACTGCTGTACCTCCTGATACATGTAGTGAGTCTGATTTAATGACTGTTTCATACTCTTCACAACAAGAAGAACTATTTGAAGAGAGTAGTGATGATGGTATAGAAATAGACATATCCAAAAAAACAGAGGTTGATTTATCTGAATATACTGTTATTCCTTTGCCATCTGTACAACCTAGTGTCTTTCAAGGTGGAAAGATAAAGTTTTCACATAATGGCTTTCATCACAGTTATAGTGGTAGTTATGACCAAGGTTGATCTTTTTATACTATATATTTTGACTCTTATTTATCTGGAAAATGCTTTCACACACATGACTTTGATATGCTTTCATTTTTTGCTCTTTGATATCTTTATTTATCACAAAAGATTTACTATTCCATAAGGTGTTAAAAATGATAAAATTTGATAAATATTTTAGCAACAATATTTGGGGTATATTTTATATATTTCCTTATATTATTCTCAATAAAATGATTGTATTATATGTCTTTTATTTTTCATATTTATTCTGCAAATTGTATTGTGTTCTGTATTTTAGTGTCTACACTGTTATTTCTTTTTCTATTTTTTTTTTTGTCATTTTTTAGTCAAATTTTTGGATGAATTTATTTATAGTTTTAAATCTTATAGAATTTTCAGCTATGGTTGGTATCCTTTAATGGAAATTATTCTTATTTACTTTTTAATGGATCCTTTTAGTTTTTCATATATCAATCTGATTTTAAAAGGTCTAACGAGGAATTTTGATGGAGAATTTTTCTTAAAGATGACTTCTTAATATTATATCTAACTTATGTTTTTTGTAGCATGCATGTGTTTATATGTTATAATTTATTAAAAAATCTTTATAAGGTGTAACTTTGAAATTAGTAATCAGTTAATTTAAGTTATTCTTGTTCAGTATTACGCTTAAGTTATTCTTGTTCAGTATTACATTTTCAGGTTTTGTCATTGTTCTTCTTATTTCTTTTATACTGCAAACTTTATGTTTATCTACTTTATATTTCTATAGCCCTGATGTTCACATCACATGAGTTTTAATTCTTTGTACAGTAGAGTTACTAAATTCAAATATTCCCTAAGTGTTGCTATCCATTCTAGAAGTTTATTTAATTTACTAGATATTAAAGTTTATATTTGAAGTTAACTGCAAGCGAAAGAAATTCCTTAATTTTATTTGTTAAATAATTCTTTTATTGTTAAATTTGTAAATTTAAAATTACATTTATTACGGTGGATTTCATTGAATTCATCAAGCAGAAAAAATCTATTTACTTTATATGCTTCTTATTTCCAATTGTTTCAGTTTGATATAAAAATCTGCTTTTTGATAGATATATTTGATAGGTTCTTAAGATAACTCTCATAAGAAAAGTTCTGAAATTTAGAGAAAAATCTGTTTTCTTTATATTTTTATTATATATATATATATATTCTGTTTTCAGTTTCAAAAGTAAAAGTCACTGAGCCATTTCTTGTTTTGTTTTATTTTTTTGTTAATGGTATGTTATATTATATTGAACTAATTTCAATATGGCTGCATTAAATTATCATGGATTAATTGATGGAAAAGACTACGACTTAACAATTGGTTCAACATTTCTACCAAATAAACAAACAGAGGCATACTACACTATGAGATGTAAGTACATTGTTAAACTTTCTATTTTCAAAAAGCTCCTTTACAAAAGTGTTATTAGAATAATATATTTTGTATGAAAGAAAAATTATTTTAAAAATTAATGGTCTATTGCCTTACAGATGATTTTAAGCCTGCCTCTGTAGACACAAGTCGACCAGGAGAAGTAGTGATTGGGGCAAAAAATGAATGTACTGTTACAATACCTAATCATGTATGTTTTTGTTTATTTATTTTTTTTAACAGTATTATATTTATAGAATATCTTAAAAATTAAAGTTAATCTTTTAAAATCTCATATTTATTTTCCACATTTTTTAAAAAGTCCTAAAAAAAATTCTCACATTTTTATGACATCTATATATGTGATTTAACAATAATTCTCACATTTTTATGACATCTGTATACAGTATGTGCCAAAACTGTTACCATGTTTGAACAGAGAAATATTTTCTATTTTTTTTAATAGAAAAGCTGTGAAGAAAATTGAAATTTTAGTTTTATTAATTAAATCTAAGACTTAGCTAACTGAAATATTACTTTTTATTAAATTTAGAGGATATTGAATTTTTTTTATGCGAAGAGCGAATGGTGACAATTTTGTTGCGAATGAAAGCAATTAACATATTTGCCCACAGTTAATTAGGCATACGACATAAATTAATAGCCTTATGACTAAAATGATTGAGTTATCAACTTTTCACAGATTTTTAATGATTAAATATCATTTAAAGTTTGATTTTGTTTACAAAACATAAAAAAAGTATTGTTATTATCATCATGAGGAAAATAAATCTTGAACTAGAAAAAAATATTGTGGAAAGGCTTAAATCCGGACAATCTTATCATGAAATCGCTGCTGAGTTCGGAAAGTCTCATAATCTCATATATAAAATCAAATTGCGCAATAATTTAGAAGTAAATAAGCCTAAAAGTGGTCGAAAGTGAAAAAAGAAATTTTTACGCCAAGAGACCAAAGAACAATCGCTCATTAAATTGCTTCTGGAGAGTCTAAAACTGCAAAGGATGTTACTAATTTAATGAATAATAGCTATGGGACTCATGCTTCAGTGCGGACAGTCAATAGAGAGCTCAAAAGAATTGGTTTTCGACCCAGAAAAAAGATCAAGAAGCCATTGTTAGTTTCTTGTCACCGCCCAGCTCGTTTAAGTTATGCGAAACTTCATGCACACATGACTTTTGATGACTTTTATGACTGGATTTGGACAGATGAAAGTAAAACTAATATGTTTGGATCAGGTGGTATAAGATATAATTGGAGAAAGCCTAATGGGTCATTCCATGCCAAATGGACCAAAATTTTAGGATTTCAACATGGACCTCCTCAGATTTTGATGAAACTTAGTGGGTTTGTTAATATCAATGAGAAAAGCAGTTTCTGAAAATCTCAGCATAAAATCTTTTGTGGTTCATAAGGTACAGTCGTTTGAAATTTCTGATTTTTCCAAAAATAAAAACTTCAGTAGCAAAAACATGTTTTCTTCATATTTTGAAGCTCTATATTTTTAAAACGAAATTTCAGAAAGCCTTCTAGTTTTTTTTATTGTATACAACTCTTAACTTACTTTAATAGACTTTATTTCAATGATTTCAGAAAAAAAAAATAGTGGGTACTCATGGGGAAGTCACAAAATCAGAACAATGAAAATTGCCCAAAATGCATTAAAAACAATAAAAATAAAGTTATTGTTGTACTTTAGTTTGTGTTATATATTCTAATACAAAGTATGTATGAACTTAAAAGTATTTCACCATCAGTACTAGAAACAAGTTTTTAATTAAGCTTGAATTAAAGTTTTTAAATAGCCCTAGCTCTTACCTGCCCCTCTCCCCCCTATCCCAAGCATTTACTTTTTAACATGCACATTTTTGCCCAGAACTTAGAAGGAAATATGTCTGATGTATGAAGTGTCTATATACACAAACAAAGAATTCAACATACACATTTAAAAGCTGTGACATAAAAAACAAGCAAATTATTGAGTTTTCTTTTCATATCTTTTTTTTTTATTTGCAAATTTTATCAATTCCTATATATTCGTTGTGCCAAAACTTATGAAAACCTTAGTTTCAAAACTTGTTTTTAAATAAATCTTTTTAGGTAGAAATAAAAAATAAATGGCAAGTGCATTGCTAGATCTCACTCAATGTTCCATTGGAAAAGCATTTAGTTATAATTGTCATGAAGTAAAATTTACCAAAATCAAAAAAATTAAAGGTTTTGAGGAATTAACAAAAAAAGATCAAGAACTTGTACACTTGCAGAGTAAAGTAAATCATATTCAAACTATTTGTAATTACCATGAAAAGGTCTACTTGGATAGATTTGAGACTTCGTTTGATGGAAGCTTTTGTTGCGATCCATTCAACGAACACAAAGTTAAATTAAAAAGTATTTAAAAAAAAATTTGACATACATAAATTATTTAATAAATTTTTTAAAAGATAATGGCTTCTTTAATGTTTTATCATTGTGTTACCTTTTAGAATCTATCAGAGTAATCAGTTTGGATGTTGCGAAAGAGTTTGATTTAATACCTTGTCATAAGCTTTGTACAGAATGTGGAAAAATGCTTTATTTAAGAAATAACAAAAAAGATTATGGAAGCAATACATGTCAACATAAAGATAATGATTTTTATGAGACTAACATTTTGAAAGAAAACTTTAATTCAAGCATTAATATCCTTGGTTGTTCATAAAGACAGGGTCAGCTATGCAAAAAGAAAAATGAACAAAATCCATACTGCAACCCAAAAGAAAATAGCAACTGTTTTGGGAGTTTCTCCAGATTTAATTAAGGATGAACCGAAAACAAAAGAGCTGTGTTGCAAAAGTAAACAAGACTTGAATTCATTAATGGAATTAATTAAAGCAAAGCTTGATGTATCTTTGAAATCAGAAAAACTTAAATTACTGACTTTGGTTCCTGAGAGTTGGAGCATTAATTATGCACAAAACTATTTTTCTGCTTCCCTTAGAATGGTAAAAGCTGACAGGAATTTGAAACAAATGTGTGGAATAATGGCAGAACTATCTAAAAAAGAAGGAAGATCTATTAGTGATACAGTAAAAAATTAAGTTCATAAATTTTACCAATCAGATGAATACTCTTGAATGTGTCCAGGTATGAAACAGTATGTCTCAATCCAAATTAATGGTAAAAGACAACATTTTTAAAAAAAACTTCTATTACTTAACATAAAAGAACTTTATTTAGAGTTCATTAAAATTTCTGACGATATTAGGATTGGGTTTTCCAAGTTTTGTGAACTTAGACCTAAGTGGTGTATTCCTATTGGAGGTGCTTCAGGTCTCCATTCAGTATGTGTTTGTGAGTACCACCAAAATGCAAAACTTTTAGCATTAAAAATACCAGATATTTTAGACTATAAAGACCTCTTGATATTAGTTGCATGTGACTTAAACAATCAAGATTGCATGCTGCACAGTTGCAATAACTGCCCAGATACCAACACACTTAAAGAGTATCTTACTGCTTTATTTGATAAACACAGCTTGGAAGAAATCACCTTTAATCAGTGGCAAAAAGCCAACAAAAACATGATATAGTTACACTAACTCTTCCAGTGGATGATTTCATTGAAAAAGTTTGTCAACAAATAGAGAAATTAAGAGATCATCGTTATATAGCCAAAAATCAAGCAGCATATTTGCAGCATCTAAAAATAACATTACCAAGTAATCATATTTTAGTATTACTAGAGTTTGCTGAAAATTACAGTTTTTTAATTCAAGATGCAGTACAAGGTTTCCATTGGAACAACAGTCAAGCAACGTTACATCCTTTTGTCATTTACTATATGGAAGAAAATATGATAAAATGTAAAAGTCTTTGTATTATTTCAGATTATTTGCAACACAATACAAACTCAGTTCATTGTTTTATTTATGAAGTAATAAAACATTTGAAAGAGTTGATGCCTTACTTTAACCACTGCATTTATTTTAGCGATGGTGCAGGTTCACAATATAAAAATTATAAAAACATCTAACTTATGTCAACATAAACTAGATCATAAAGTATCTGCAGAATGGCATTTTTTTGCCACATCACATGGAAAAAGTGCTTGTGATGGCGTTGGGGGCTCTGTCAAAAGACTTGTAGCTAGGACCAGTTTACAATCACTAACAGATCCTATTAATTCACCTGAAAAAATGTATGATTGGTGTAGAAAAAATATTAAAGGAATATATTTTCAATACATTTCAAATGATGCAATTGCATTACATTGCATAAAGTTTAAATTAGAAGAACGTTATGCTACTTGTTTAACAATTCCAGGAACAAGAAACCACCATTGTTTTATACCACAATCGTTAACTACTTTAAAGATGAGACTGGTGTCATTTGATAATATGTACACTAATTTAAATGTTTCTAAAATGCATCATGTGGTTCCACTTGCTTCTCTTTCACCAGGAATTAATATAGCATATGTTTATGATGTAAAATGGTTTTTAGGCAATATTGTGGAAACATCTGAAGAAAATCAAGATGTTCTTATCAAGTTCATGAAGCAGTCTATTTTGTTAAACACTTTTACTTGGCCACATAAAGAAGATATTTGCTGGGTTCCAATAACGCATGTTTTATGCAAATTTTCATCTTTAAAAGTTCAATCAACAACTGGTAGATGCTATGAACTATCAACTCAAGAAAAAACTGAAATATTACATTTGTACAATAGCATAAGTAACATAGTTAAAAAAAAATTTAGCAAAATTATTATAAATTAGATTTATTTGTTTTAAACATAGTTTTTTAGCAAAAATTTATTTGAAAGATTCAATGTTGATTGTTTATTAGATAATATTTTTTATTACATAATCAACTAGTGCATTGTGTTGACAAATCAAATAACTTATATAAGTTATTATATTAACTTGGTATAAGTTGTAATCTAAATTTGAACATGATAATCAAATAAGTCAAATTAATGTGGAGGGTGCAATAGTGAGTGTATTGGAAAAATATTACAAAATTTATGGTCATGGTATTAAATATTGGGTAAATTAGACTAAAAAGTCTTTTTTTTTTCATTTTAACCTAATAGGCTACTTATAAGTTTTATATGTAGTCTTCTTACTGTCTGACATTTAAAACTAAATTTCACAGTTTTTATATGTGTATGTTTAGTGGTCTGTTTGGCTATTAAGTCACTTAATACTTCAGAGATAAAACCAGACACACCGTGTAATGAAAAGTGTCCAATTACAAATTTTTTCTAAGTTCTGGGCAAAAATGTGCATGTTAAAAAGTAAATGCTTGGGATAGGGGGGAGAGGGGCAGGTAAGAGCTAGGGCTATTTAAAAACTTTAATTCAAGCTTAATTAAAAACTTGTTTCTAGTACTGATGGTGAAATACTTTTAAGTTCATACATACTTTGTATTAGAATATATAACACAAACTAAAGTACAACAATAACTTTATTTTTATTGTTTTTAATGCATTTTGGGCAATTTTCATTGTTCTGATTTTGTGACTTCCCCATGAGTACCCACTATTTTTTTTTTCTGAAATCATTGAAATAAAGTCTATTAAAGTAAGTTAAGAGTTGTATACAATAAAAAAAACTAGAAGGCTTTCTGAAATTTCGTTTTAAAAATATAGAGCTTCAAAATATGAAGAAAACATGTTTTTGCTACTGAAGTTTTTATTTTTGGAAAAATCAGAAATTTCAAACGACTGTACCTTATGAACCACAAAAGATTTTATGCTGAGATTTTCAGAAACTGCTTTTCTCATTGATATTAACAAACCCACTAAGTTTCATCAAAATCTGAGGAGGTCCATGTTGAAATCCTAAAATTTTGGTCCATTTGGCATGGAATGACCCATTAGGCTTTCTCCAATTATATCTTATACCACCTGATCCAAACATATTAGTTTTACTTTCATCTGTCCAAATCCAGTCATAAAAGTCATCAAAAGTCATGTGTGCATGAAGTTTCGCATAACTTAAACGAGCTGGGCGGTGACAAGAAACTAACAATGGCTTCTTGATCTTTTTTCTGGGTCGAAAACCAATTCTTTTGAGCTCTCTATTGACTGTCCGCACTGAAGCATGAGTCCCATAGCTATTATTCATTAAATTAGTAACATCCTTTGCAGTTTTAGACTCTCCAGAAGCAATTTAATGAGCGATTGTTCTTTGGTCTCTTGGCGTAAAAATTTCTTTTTTCACTTTCGACCACTTTTAGGCTTATTTACTTCTAAATTATTGCGCAATTTGATTTTATATATGAGATTATGAGACTTTCCGAACTCAGCAGCGATTTCATGATAAGATTGTCCGGATTTAAGCCTTTCCACAATATTTTTTTCTAGTTCAAGATTTATTTTCCTCATGATGATAATAACAATACTTTTTTTATGTTTTGTAAACAAAATCAAACTTTAAATGATATTTAATCATTAAAAATCTGTGAAAAGTTGATAACTCAATCATTTTAGTCATAAGGCTATTAATTTATGTCGTATGCCTAATTAACTGTGGGCAAATATGTTAATTGCTTTCATTCGCAACAAAATTGTCACCATTCGCTCTTCGCATAAAAAAAATTCAATATCCTCTAAATTTAATAAAAAGTAATATTTCAGTTAGCTAAGTCTTAGATTTAATTAATAAAACTAAAATTTCAATTTTCTTCACAGCTTTTCTATTAAAAAAAATAGAAAATATTTCTCTGTTCAAACATGGTAACAGTTTTGGCACATACTGTATGTGACCTAACAAATCTCACATTTTTATGACATCTATATATGTGACTTAACATTAAGTCTCACATTTTTATGACATCTATATATGTGACCTAACAATAAATCTCACATTTTTATGACATGTGACTTAACAATAAAAATCTTGCATCTTTAAGATATATATATATGGATTCTTTATCTTTAAACAACTCTTCGATATCCTCATTTGTTTTAAGAACAAATTTCTTATTACTAGTATACTAATTTGTTGGTCGAAAGTATCTTTAACATGTTCAGTTTACTTTTATATTATCAGGATTCTGGCGTCACTACCTATAAAGGGGGTAAGAAACCATGTCTTAAGGAATGTATTCTTATCATTGATCAGCAAACAGGTGTAAGTTTCAAAATTTTGGTTAAAATTATGAATATTGCTAGTAAGAGTAGAATATTAAAAATGAGAAGCAAAAAGTATTGTCATGGTATTTTTTGTAATCTTATACACATAAACACACTCCTCAACAAAATTTTAAGACCACTTTATAAAAATTCTTATTTTAAGTATATTATTCTGATAAATAATAGCTTATATATATGCTAGGGTGCATCAAACACCCCATGTTTTTGTAAACATTAAAAGATTTGACTGTACCTACGTTAATTTTTTTTCCAAATATTGTTTTAAACTTTTTTGTGAAATTTCAATTTTTTAAGTCAATGTTTAATGGGTCTTCCATTGATGCAAAGTTTTGTATATAGATTAACATAGCGAATAATGTATTACACGACAATTATAACAAGAAAAACAACTGGAAAACATTATATCATTAATTTTTATTAAGTTATTTAGTGCTTACTTATTGTCAATAATGTTAAAAATACAGTTGTAATAGTTTACAGTGCATAGTTAGTTGCTTATATAAACTTTAGCTTTATTTTCTTAAATCTGGTTGCCTTTGACGATTCTTTTCGATCACTTGCAATTTGTTATGGTACACTGCTTCATTCTTTTATTACAACATCGCTGCTAAGCTTAATCCCTCTTTCTGCACAGTCATTAATGACATTTATTGCTTGAATATTAGTGATTGAAGCTTGATATGCTCCAGATTCAGGCCACAAGAAACGTGTTCATTTAAGAATCTGGCTGCAGTTTTAGTGTGTAAAACGTAAACCATGAATCTAATAGAACAAAATCTGTCAGTTTAATTGATAATGTGATATCTTTTTTAGAAGGGAACTGTAGCTTTCCAAAACCTGTCCATTATTGTCTTCTTGGGGATGTAACAGGTGCGGCTGGTTGAATTTCAAGCAACTGGTCAGCCAGCAGATGTTTCTCAGCGCATGGTGGAAAATGGCTAAATAGAGCCAGAGGCACTATTTCTGCACTTAAATACCACAAATGGCGCTGAAATGCATGTACGGCACTCTTTGCAATATTAGCATTTACTGCTTCATATTGCAAAAGTTTGCGAAAGAGCTAAATATTGTTCCAAGGAGTACCTGCAGCTCAGGAGCACATCATCCACCATGTGCTGTAGACATGTGTCACAAATATAACAAAATCATATATTTTTTGCACTTGGTGGGCAGTTGTAATACTCCCTCAAGGAAGATCATTAATATGCTGTTGCAACAGGCATATTTTGATAGAATAGATTAGTTTGGCCATCCATCTTGCCTTGTGTAATGCACCCGATGGTAACACTCTCTGTATCCTCTGTGTCTATGAGGAGTGTATAAAAAAAACTCCTTGTAATCATCACGTCTCAGTTTAAGCTCAGCTTGAGTAGCCCTCAGGACTTCAGATCTGCATGAGGAAAGAAAAGTTTTGGCTTCTTGACTGTAAGACTTTGTTGAGTCAAAGACGATTTCTTAAACGTTTTGCCTATAAGACTAAAGTTCTTTTGGAATTTTGAAAAAAGAACTACATCAAGTGATCTGGAAGTCTCAATTTTAAGATCTTCAAATACATGTGAAAGCACAACTTCCCCAATATGATGGTGACAGCCAGACCATAGCAAGATATTACCAAGTCTTTGTTGGATTGTCACACATGGTGCAGAAATGTGGCCTGTGTTTGAGGTGATTGTGCCAAATGTCATGTTGACAATTGACTCTGTACAATGCCAGGAATTTAACTGATCAAGTGTTAAATTGGCTATTTTGTTGCCTGAGCTTTCTTCGCCAGATAAAAATATTGGAACGCCAAGTAGCTTCAAATTTTCTTCATTTCCAACCACTACACAAAGCTGTTCTTCAGATGCGTTCTTATCAGTTAAAGAAGTCATCAATTTTGAGTCCCAATGAAGAGTTGCCAAGTCTGGTGCAACCCATTGTTCTTTATAGTCTCCTGCCAATTGTTGAACAACATTTCTCCGGGATCTGTCTGCAGTAGCATAAGAAAAAGACACATCAGAACTGTTGCCTTATGACTCTTCAATCAATGCTGGTGTAAATGAGCTGCAGACATATTCAAGGGTGTTGCTAAAGCAACAAGTCTGGGACGTTTCAATATATCATGAGGAATAAATGCAGATGTCCCAGTGTGTGAGGAATGGTGATGGCATCTTTTACTTGTCTTCATAGTCTCAAAATTCAGGTCACATTCACCTTCATTGCTAATATCTGTATCTAATAGGCTTCAAGTTACTGTTTCTTCTCCTTCATCTGCTCTTTGCTTCTCTTTAACAGCTCTTCTCTGTGCCAATTGCTTTTGCACATTACTTTGTTGAATCTTTTTATCTAATATGCTATCTTTTGATCCAAAAGTTGCAGTTCTGTTAGTTTTCATGAAGTGGAGAAATGCCATATCTTCAGCATTTGCAATAAGCTTTTTTACATCAGCTGGCCAGAGTGGAAAAGTTTCACATAGTGAAGCTTCCATAGCATTTATCCTGCTTACAGCTGATGCATTTGACCTGAATTCCTTTGGTATCACCCTGAGTTTAGCATTTTCCTTTAGCAGTTGTATGATGCGTTCACAAGCTTTGAGTTCTGAAATCATTGGAATATTTGCTCTACGATAAAATACCACTAGTTGGTTCAATATTAGTCATGCTGCTTCCCATTGAGAATGGTTTACATTAGTGATTTTATTTGGAACATTTGTGTGGCACATCATGCAACAGAGTACTTGACATCTGGTTGGAAGGCGGGCACCAGTGATTACTGCATCTTCAGGCAAAATAGCTTCACCCAAACCAAATATTGCAAGGGACTTCCTTGTACCTTTGGATTGTGAATTAGAAGGAGATGCCATTACAGGTCATACTACTCAAAAAATAGGTAAGTTACAGTTAAGGTAAGTAGTGTTATTTGAAGGTAAAAAAAACCACCACAGGTACCATTAGCCATTAAAAGTAAGTTGGTAAATAATAATGAAAAGTTATTTAATGCTACTAAATTTCCCTATTATCACTTATGCTTTGAAAAGTGATAAAAATTAGTAAATATGTAAAATTTTTATTATACAATTAAAAAAGATAGTTGCTTACCAACTGATAAATTCAAAATAACAGGAAAAAATTCCAGATTTTTCTCTCATAAGGAAGCCCAAAAATATTTAATTCAGTCAAATGCAGAAAGCAAGGATATAATAATCAAAGATATAGTATTATTAAACTAAATTAACATTATTTATTTCAAACTTAAACATGAAAAATGATTGAAGAAATTGCTAAGAGTTTATAGTCTATGATAGGTAAATGTGAATTTTTCAAATGACTAGAGGACCCCCTAAATGTTAATATGAGTAAAAAATATTTTATATTATACCATTTTGGCCCAAAAGGAAACTTTTTAAAATGGGTACAAGGATATTTAAAAACCTTGGGGCGTTTGATGCACCCTAATATATGCATGAATATAAAAAAAAATTTGGACTTACAGAAAAAAAATTTTTAAAAATTGAAATTATGAATATTTTCAAAATGACTAAACTTTAAAACCACTTTATTTTTTAAAACATTTTTTATCTAAATTATTTTAATGTAAATTGAACTTATTTTGAATTTTAAAAATATATTTTCTTAGATTATCTTTGTTAATTTAAAAAATGGGCAAAGCAAAAGACCACTGATTAAGAGTTAATCAGCAATTCAACAATCAATGATGAGAAGATAAAAAGTGATTTATCATTAGTTGCAAGTGTTTGAACTATTTAGCGATTAATCAAATCAAATCCATTAATTAATCATAAAAAATTTAAAAAAAAACCCAGCAATTAGATAAAGACAAAAAGAAGCTAGACTTGAGTTTGCTAAAAATTCGATTGAAATGAGGTTAGATTGGATGTTGTATGGTCTGACAAAAAGAAGTTCAGTTTAGATGGGTCTGATAGTTATCAGTATTATTGGCATGATTTAAGAAAGGAAGAAAAATTTTCTTATCTAGATATAATTTTAAGAGGTGTCAGTTTAATGTTTCGGGCAGCCTTTGGAAGTAAAGGAAAATCAAGTATTGTGTCCGTTAAAGGTACTCTAGATTCTGAAAAACTACATAAAGAAAGTTTGTTACCTTGCTTTAAAAAAATATGCGAAATTCCTATTTTTTAACAGGATAGAGATAGCCTCCATAGCTCAAATCATACAAAACTGCTCCTATATTTTCAATAGATGCATGTTTCAATATGTTTTCAACAATTTTGATTTCAGCTATGGATAGAGACATCATCCATAGCTCAAATTAGACTTAAATCCTATTGAAAAAGTTTGGAGCAGTTTTGTTTGGCTTATGCAAATGAAAAGCAATTTAACAATGTTAATGAGATGAAAGAAAAAAGCAAAGGAATGCGCTGGGATCTAAGGGTCTGCGTCTCGTTATTTTTTTAAATCGAGACGAGACGATACGATCCTAAAAGCTTTGTCCCGATTAGCGACAAATATCGAGACAATTTTCAATTTTCAGTCGAAATCCGGGACGATACCGAGACGAGACGAGATGTCCCGGACAAAAAAGGAGCTTTACAATTTCCCGGAATTTACATCTTTTTAACGAGACATAACGAGACATAACGAGATATACTAGTTAATCTTTAATGTGAAATTTAAATAATGAATTTCTGACACAATTACCATTATTTATTTCAGCTGCTATTATTGATATTGTTATACCATCTACATAAACACAGCTTTATAAAAGTTAATGGTATAAAAATGGTAATAAAATAGCAACTGAAATCAGGGGGAAAAAAATATTTTTGGGATAGTATTTAACTTTTTCCACTAAAATATCGTGTAAGAAGTGGATAGATATATGTCCAAGGGCTAAGTTTCTGATCATTTAATATTGTTTACCGCCGAGGTCAGTATTCACTTCTAATGCAAGAGTTTGTTTTACACTCATATTTAAGGGAAAGATTTTATCCAAAGTGTCTTTTATTTTTTCTCTTTTCCTTTGCTCTCTAAGGACCACCCATTGTTTATGGGGTTTTCCAGAACCAAAATGGCTACTTT
The DNA here is from genome assembly GCF_058129835.1 of Hydra viridissima. Taxonomy (NCBI): domain Eukaryota; kingdom Metazoa; phylum Cnidaria; class Hydrozoa; order Anthoathecata; family Hydridae; genus Hydra; species Hydra viridissima. The sequence goes on from NW_028324305.1 coordinate 3,391,024, forward strand.
TATTGGTCATAAGATTTTCTTGAAGCCATTGGTCTTCTTTTTCTATAAAAGAATCATAATTTCTACCACATTGTTTTAGTTTTTTTCTTCACTTTTGAAATTAATCTATCTAAAGTAGCATTAATTTATGTTCTATTTGCTAATTTCTTCATTTTTATTTGATTTCGTTAAGTAAATCCTTCCAAAATGGTAATTTATCCACTCCTAATTCACGTATATTCGGGATAAGATCTAACCTTTTTGTTGTTGTTGTTTTTAAAATCATTAATATATATCAGAAACATTTTTAAGTACTCTATATCATTTTTCACTTTACACTGTTTAACATTTTATGTTATAACTTCTTTGACAATTATCACATGACGTTCGCTGTAATGTTTAAGTAAATGTTACTTGTATATTAGACAGGAAATACTGAAGCTGTTAAGTAATGCTATTTCAAATATCTAGCACCTCTTGAATAGTAAATCATCATTCAAATTAAAACATTTAAACAAGTTTCTAAGTAGCATATGATGATAAAAATGTTTCTTGAAACTATATTTGATATGTTAAAACAAGTCATACAAGTAAAAAACTCAAATTCAAAAAATATATAAAGTTACAAGATTATCTTCAAAGTAAATATAGACTTTAACTTAAATTAAAAGTTCTCCATTTTTACTAAATAAAAATCTCTAATTTTTTAGATTTCTTTGAAAATAATATTAAAATTTTTAACTTCTTTTAACCATAAAATGTAAAATATAAGTTTTATTAAAAAACTGTTTTTACTTTTTAAATAAATGATTATTCTAATTTAATATTATTTAAAAAAGAGCACTATATTTACCAAAAAACTGTGAGGGCTTTAGTGCCATTTTTTTGCTGTTTTGAGTCACTGTGCGTCGTTTCTGGCTGGCAAAACAAACTTGGTTGGCAAAAAATTTTCTTCACTGCGAAAGCAAGAGTAAGATATCTAGTTAATATTAAGGGTCTGCGTCTCGTTATTTTTTTTCCAGGAAACTTCTCGTCTCGTTAGGCTTTTCCCGGTTCATTTCAAGAAAACGATTCCGAGACGCAGACCCTTAGTTAATATAATTGATCTGTCTCGTAACGTTTCGTTATTATCCGGGACACAGTTTTTAAATTCCGAGAAAAAAATTATGTCCCGATTTATAACTTTATTCCGGGATAATTGTTTCCTTTGTCTCGTTATTTTTTTCCGGGAAATTTCTCGTCTAGTTACGCGTTTCCCGGTTCATTTCGAGAAAACGATTCCGAGACGCAGACCCTTACTGGGATCTCATAACCTCAGATGAATTTTAAAATGTTACTTATTCAATACCAAATAGAATTATTGAAGTAATGAAAAAAAGCTGGACCAGCTTACAATTAAGAAAGAAATTTTTAAATGGTCATAAATTTTGTCACTTAAAATAAAAAAATTTTCAAATAAAATTTTTATATGTATTTTAGTTAAGTACATTCTAACTATGTTATTATTTTTATGAGTTGTTGTTATTAATAACTAAAACTGATGTGGTCTTAAAATTTTGTTTTATATATACACACACACACACACACACACATATATATATATATATATATATATATATATATATATATATATATATATATATATATATATATATATATATATATATATATATATATATATATATATATATATATATATATATATATATATATATATATATATATATATATATATATATATATAGATGTGTGGGTATGTATATAAATATTTATTTAACATTAGGAAATCATTCTAGAACGAATTTCTTCAAATATTCCTTTAAAAAAGCATAGAGTGGACAGGTTAGTTATAAAAATAATTAATCACTTTTAACATGCAACATGTGGTATCAAGTTGCTTTATTTCTTAATTTATTTTTAGTTCTTTATTATTATTTTGAAAATCTTTTATTTTATTAGCAACACTGATAGTAAATACTTGATAAAAGTTTAAAATAAATTTGTGAATATATAAGTGAAACTTTAAATTTAACCAGTCTTCGATTTTTTTTTTATCATTAATTTTGGCTTTTTAATTACCTTACTGTAAAAAGTTGCAAGGTTTATGATTTATTGGCTATTTCTTTGCATATTTAAATATTTAAAAAAAAACAAGAATGTGTTTAAAAAAGGTTTTATATTTAAAGGATTTGTTAAGTGGGTAACCTTCAAATAAATCATAAATTATAATTTTTTTTAGATAGTAGATCATTCTAGTTATCTAGTTATTTTTATTTGTTTTGTTTACACTTTTGCAACTGATTTTTTTTTTTTGTACTCAACCTATATTTTAACAACAAAGTTATCATTTGTGGGATTTTTAAATTATGAGTCTCCTTTTGTGCATTATAAAACTGACTGACTTAAGGTAGGTCTTGTTGCAAACTTCAGCAGTAGTTTGCCATCATATGTGAGTCCCACTTTCCCTTATAATGCTCTTTCATGTCCAAATATCCTGATGAAATCTTTTACCTTGTTCCTCACTAAAATCACTCAAATTTTGTGAAAATCAGTCTAAATGCGAGTGCAGGAAGAAGATTTTACTACTAATTTTGCAGCCTAACTCTTGCAAGTTTGATAGCATGCACCCAAAAGCTTAACATGATTGTCAGATTTCGTATAATCTAGGAAATTACTCATAACTAAAACAAATGAGTTCCAAGCTTTAGATTTGACTTCAGTGGTGTTGCTTGTCATGACTGTCTGAGAGACAAATAAAACAAGGAAACTTTGTTTTCCCCCCCCCCCCCCCCCTCCCTCCCTTTGTAAACTTAGAAGAAAGTTACTGAGAGAAATGAAACAATGAAGCTTTTTATTCCTTTAGCTGTTTCAGTAAAAACCCCATGTTAAAATAACATAAACATAAGTAAAATAAATTAATTTTTTTTCTCCAAATGATTTTCTTTTTCTTAAGATCTGGAGATAATACTGTAAAGCTTGCTCAAGTGAAACCGAATTCGGTATCTACAAATAAACCAAATAAACTTTCCTCAACACCATCATCTAAACAGCAAGTTACTCCTCCAGTGTCCAAATCACAAATCAATCAACCACAATCCAGTCAACCCACTTCTAATAAACAGCAAACACAGCAGTTGGTGAAACCTTTAAACCAAACTTCAGTGTCTAAACAAGTGGCTGGTACACTTAAAAGTAATCCTTTGATTCCTCAACTGCTGCCTTCTACAGTAAGTGATCACAGCTTTACTAATAAACGAATAAAATAATATAGTAATCAATCATCTTTTAAAAAAGCTTCACATAAATCAAAATAATAGTAATGCTAAATGGTATTTTTATCAAGATTTTGCAGTTGAATTTACTTATTTAGTTTTTTGTCAATTTCTATTTGATGATTATCTCTTTTTCGTAAATCTATTTGTTGATGTTATAGCTAGGTGCAAGGTTCTATGTGTTTAAGTCAGAGTTCATTTTCACATTAGATCAGTTTGATTGGTGACGAGATTTTTTTAAAAGAACCGTTATTTTTTTTACATTTTTACATTAAATTTTTTAAATAAATATATAACATCTTTCTTTTTGTTGTTTAAATATTTGAGATAGTAAAAATTTCTAAATACTTTATATTTTATTTCAGGCAAATCGCAGCATCAGCATGTCATCAGATTCCTCTTCCAGTTCAGATTCTTCTGATTCAGAAAGTGATGACAACAAGCCAAACGCACTTGACGAAGTTTGTTTTTTGAACTCTTTTTACAATAATTAATCGGTCTTCAAAATCATGTAACCAAGGAGTCTAAGCTTTCCGAAAATTTTTTATTTTTTTCAGTTTACAATGAAACCGTATCAATCTCTTCCAGCGAACATTAATTCAGTTTCGCCGAATAATTCTACAGGTGAAAAGTTTATGAGCACTCTACGTAAGTTTTTTTTTTATTAATTCAAAGGTTACTATTTTTTTTTAATGGTGCCGGAATAAGTATTGTCCAGTTCAAGAAAATCCTTTTTTATTAAATTTACTGACTTTAATAATTGGGGTTTCTTTATCAATAAACAAGCAATATCTATAACTCTATTACAAAGCTACAGTATCATCTATACTTAAGCCTCACAGTTATGTAAAGAAATCCTTAACAACTTTTAATGTTTAATAATTATTAAGGTATAATCCGCAACTTCTGTTATTTAGAGGACGATTTAGAACTAAGTGATTCGAACAGCGACAGCGATTGATCATTGGTTGATTTTTTTATATATTTATTGTATGATCTCTTTGCATAAATTAAAAGGAATAATTGAAAACGTATTTTTCATTTTTAACAAAATCTGTTGGTATAAATACAAATTTTTATCATTATTAGTTAACTTAACCAATCCTATAAATATTTACAGTATTTTGTAGATACAGATCTGTAAAAATCCAATCCTATAAAATCTAAATATTCTTTGTAATTACAGACCTCACCAAGCTCACAAAATACAGACCAATTTTCTGTATTTTGTGAGGCGAAAAAAATTATTAATGTAATTAATATTTTTTTTCGCCTCACAAAATTAATGTTTTTTTATTGATTTTTAACGTTGTAAATTGCATCTACATAACCGAACAAGCAAAAATAAAATGTAAACAACGCTCAACAACTAGGATTATGTTAAAAAATTAAAATCGAATACTCCTAATAGTTTTCTTAATTTTCCAATACAAGAGCAAAACTAGGAATTCAACCGAAATTTTTTTTTTAGATTTTAAAGGGTAAGTTTGTTTGGGTTTTCTATTCAAGTATGTTTTCTCCTAATTCAGAACGTGTATAATAACTTATCCTGACACTTAAACCTGTGGGGCCCCTGAATGCCGTCATGAAATTATCTTTCTTGGCCCTATTGTATATACATTATGGTCCCCCAGCGAATTTTGTTTTAAATCAACGAATTTTGAATATGACCTCTGTAATGCACCATTTTGATGAAAAATTAAACATTGAAGGTTTAATTTTATAGAATTCTGGCTTTTTTTAAAATTTACAACATGCTGATAAAAGATTTAATTTGGATTTAATTTTAAAGTCACCTGTATAATTTAGTACCCAGTACCACCTGAGATGTTAGACATGCTCGGTAATGTACATAAGAAGTAGCGGTAATCTACATAACGGTATTCTAGTTAAAAATCGTTAAAAGTATATAGTTCAAGTTTTTCGATTTTTGCCAATTTACAAAATGTTTTAAGAATCTCACAGTGGGCTTTTCAAAACAGCAGATGAATGCGTTGGCATTAAGCATTCATGAGAGAATAAATGTCTTCTTTGGCTCGTTGTTACCAAATCTTAGATAGAAAAAAAAGACAACTTCTTGTGAAAAAGTAATATGTTATATTAGAGATGGAGGTATTTGGGATGGATGTCAAGACAACATCGTATTTACGTCATTCTATTTGGCATATTCTTCGACAGGCTGTTACAGAGAAATCAGCCCATCTGGAGCAGCTAGCTCAAAGTTGTCTGATGTAGATGAGTTTGTTCTTGATATCCCACAAGAACTGCTATCCATCTAAAAAGAAAAGAAAAAGAAAATAATAAAACTGGTTTTTTAAAAGCATAGAAAATTAAATACAATAAGCAACCCCGTTTATTTCACAATCTCATTCTAACCTAACACCACTAGTACTCTGCTCAAAATCAGATATTTTGATTACACTCTATCAAAGGTTTTGCGAATTTTGTGTATCTGTAAAAGCGTGGAACAGTTGAGTGCTGTTTCGTAACAGATGACACCAAAACTGATTCTCTCACAAACAACTATCTTTCTTATCTTAACAATAAGTAATGGTTATAAGATAAGAAGAATTAATTCTCAACATTTGTTAATGATTAGTTTCGTTTACACAATAAGAAATTCCATCACTAGGTCACATGACACCAGGCATAATATTAAAATTATTTTTATATAAACTAATACCCCTAAAGAATCGTCAGCCGAAATAGCTCAGTTGGGAGAGCGTCAGACTGAAGATCTGAAGGTCCCTGGTTCAATCCCGGGTTTCGGCAATTCTTTTCAAATTTTGAGTTGTTTTCATCATCTCTTTTTAAAAATAGTTGCTGCAGTTATTTAACATCAAAAAGTTTTTGGTTGTTAAAACACGTTTTGATTGAGTTTGAAAAAGTCTCAATTAACCGATTAAATTTAATTCAGTCATGACAAATCACGAGTTACCATAAAATCTTTAATTAGCGCCTCCCTCTTATTCTATTTTTGATTCGAACGAAATGCTTCATTTTTATCTAAAGTTAAGTAAACAACCAAGAGTTTAGTGGTAGAAATCGATGAATCATGAATTTTTAGTTGATTTTCATCAAAATCATTGGTGCTTATTCGAGTTTTTGCGGTACAAAAAAAAAAGAAAAACAATAAACTGCAGTTTATCAAAATAGACCTCTTTATGATTTTAAAGCAGCAAATTCTTTGGTTTGATAAATTTATATTCATACTTAAATTTTTCATGTTGTTTTTTCTTTAGTACTGTTTATCTTCTTAAACGCATACAACTCGATTTCTCCAAAGTGTCAAAAAGAATTTACACTTTTCATAAATACAGTGGTATACATTTAAGAAGTGACAACAAAATAATTCGTTCGTTTTCCGGTATAAAAAACCTGTACTAAAATGTGAAAGAGAACATTTAGAAATAGATATCTTTACCACTTGCTATTGGTTGTCAGACTTCAATTGAACAATGTTAAAATTATTTTGAGAATATTCAATTAGAAAGTTTTAACTACTCTTAAAATAAAAGAAGCTTATGAAACATTCGCATTCGTTCAAGAGAATTTAGATTGTTCAAACATGGTAGATGTTTCTACTATAGGACAAGAATTTAGACTAAGGGATCCCAACCGATCTGAGCAAGATGAAAAAACTATTTTCAGGTATTTTCAGATATTGTTGAAACAGTTAAAAGCTACGGAAACAGGGTATGCATCTAGAAGAATTCAATTTGTAACAGTTGATACCAAAAGAGCCTTTACATTTTTTTTTTTGTAATTAAATATTTGTGAAATTTTTCTCAACTTATACTAAGTAGAAACGGTTCCATCGTGATGTTCTTTGCACAACTTTTTACAACTTCTTCGGTGTCTCATTTAACTAATTTGTGATTTCACTAAATTGAGAACCATGCAAATGAGAAACTATGAAAATGTTTTTATAAAAAAAAAAAAAAACGAACATTACCAATACTATTCAAATTATAATTCGTGTCACTTTCAGTAATAGGTTGTTTTTGTTTTTTTCCAGACAAATAATATTTAAACTAAAAAAAAAAAAAAAAAAAAAATTATTAAATAAAAAATACTGTCTTAATAACGATAATTACTAATACAGAAATAATTAGTAGAAAATCAAATGCAGTCAAACACCAAAATGAATTGTGATTTTTTTCTACGGCCAATTCGGCAAAATAATAGGAAAAATTTGCCAATATTTTTTTTTAAATCAGCCTGATTTCATAACTTCATTTCATGACTTTTCGATTAATTGACTAAACGGAATAAATTTTGAAAATTATAAATTCGACGTTATTTGATTAAAAATTTAAATAGAGATGGTTTTTCGATTAAGTTTACCCAAAAATGTGAAGGCATAAATTCCGCTGATCCTGTGATTTCAAAATTATTTTGAAAAGATGGAAAATTATTAATTGATCTTACTAATTATATCTCCAAGAGACATTATTAGGCCATTCCTAACCAGAACTTCAGCCCGAAAGAAATTGACAGCGTTAAATGCAAAAGGTATGCCGAAACCCGGGATTGAACCAGGGACCTTCAGATCTTCAGTCTGACGCTCTCCCAACTGAGCTATTTCGGCCTTTCATCTCTTATAAAATATATATAATATATTATATAATAAATTTACATAATTTTAAAACAAATAATAATAGCAATAATAATAATAATATAACAATAATAATAATATAATAATAATAATAATAGTATAATAATAATAATAATAATAATAATAATAATAATAATAATAATAATAATAATAATAATAATAATAATAGTAATAATAATAATGATAATAATAATAGTAATAATAATAATAATAATAATAATAGTAATAATAATAATAATAATAATAATAATAATAATAATAATAATAATAATAATAATAGTTATAATAATAATGATAAATAATAATAATAACAACAACAATAATTGTTAAAATGCCTATAAAAAGTTTTTTACGCGGTTCACCAAAAAAGTATACTTTTTAACATCATTTTCATTTGTATGTATTTATTATTTTATTGGTGTTATCCACCAGATGGTGTCATTTAACATTTTCCAAATCTTTCCATTCGAAGTCAAAAAACAATAAGCCTTAGGACAATTATGAATATATATATGAAGTGAGGTAATCAATGTGTCACTTACAACTAAGTTTAGATGATAAGCACTGCAGTTTACATATTTTGTGAAATGACAAAGTGTTTTTGTTTCCTGCTTGAACATCCTTATTGATACTATAGACGTTCATGTAGCATCTTTCCACTTTTTCCGTTTATACAATCTTTTACATTGATACTTTCTCCCGTACATATAAAGATAATGAATAATTCAAGAAATATATGAATTCATACTTTAACATTTTTATTTCTCTACTTGTGTTATACTTTCTTTTAAAAAAATTCAATTTAAAGTTTGTAAAGAATGCAAAAAATTAACGAAATCAATTTATGCAAATCTGCAAGTTTATTTAGTTTTTCGAAAATGCAATTCGAAAGTTCTAGAAGGTCTTCTTTTCTTTGAAATTTATTTCAAGTTTAACGAAAAAGTGATGAAAAATGATATGGAATTTAATTTTTTATACTTCTTTGTTTGCTTTTGTTGTAGCACAGATGAATCGTCATGAATATCTGTACAGATACAGGACATTCAACAGCGAAAAGCCTCGTGAGAGCATTGTATCCTCTTTTCAAAAAGATTGGAGATGTAAGATACAAATATGTTATTACTTTTTATTATAAATAAATAAAAAAACCGACAATGAAACGAAGGTTGATTGCGATTGGTAACTAAGAAATATTGAATTTTCCATAAATGTATTTTGATTTAATGTCGGATTATTCGCTATTCTATTTATAAGTATTTAAGGAAGAAAGCGGAGAGAAAAATCTTTTATTGAATGGAAAATTCGTCAAAACATATCCTCAACCAATATTAAGGTACTTTCAGAGGTAGTTTATAAATCTTGACCTAAAAAGTGTTTATGTGAAGGAGGAGGAGGAGGAATATCATGTTCTTTTATCTTAAATGAGGAAAAAGTAGATAATTTATGTAAAAAAAACTCTTTTCACTCCAGGCTCGTTGTTTTCTTGATGGCTTTATGTAGGAAAAACCACAAAATAGTGACTGAAAAATAAAAAGAGTATCGCAACGTTATAATCTTAAAAAGGAATAAAAATAAATTATATTCTGACAAATTTATAGTACCTAGATACCTTTCCTTATTTTCTAACAATGGCAAATATTTCTCTAAGATTCAGAACCACACTTTCATGATGAACTTTGTATAGGAACACTTTTAATGTATTCAATTACATTTTTAACTGATGAATAATTTTTAAAAAGTTTACAAAATACAACGAAATGTTATGATCATAAAAATAGCAGATCAAACAAAAATATTTGTGTTGTATAAAAGTCTACATCAAAACATTAAAACTAACATTAATATTTTGTTTGCTAGCTTTCATTCTTTATTACTTCAGTGCATCTTGATGGCATTCTGTTAACAAGCCTTTGACATAGTTTGATATTAGTGGCATTCCAGACTTGATCTCACCCCCACCCCTCCCAAAAAAAAAAAAAAGAAAAAAAAAAAGAAAGACGTTAAAATTAGAGTTTATCTCGTAAAGCCACCCCAATATCGTTTCATATGTTCTAAATTGGATTTGGATAGGGACTTTTAGGCAGCCATTCTATAAAAATATTTGGGTAATTGTTGTAGATTAAAACTATAGTAAAAGGTAGGTTATCGTCAAAATACGGTTCCGTTAAGTTTTGTAATATATCTTTGTATTTTTATTGATCCAATTTTCCAAAAATTTTGAACAGCTGATTGATACCATGCCAGGACATAGCTCCCCAAACCTTAATATTACTCTCTATGTGCTGTACATTCTTAAGAGTATACAATCGGTTGTTTTCTTGTTCCCAGGACTTGACTTTTAAACCTTTTCACACAATAAAATACTTTATTGTTTATTAAATGAAAATGGTAATAGGGTTAGATTACGATTTTCCAGAGATATTATTGGAGGTACAAATAAGTTTTGAGGGATCTACAAAAGATGGCGTAAATAGCATTTAATCGCATCGGACCATCTTGTAACCATATTCATGGTGAAGCGTCATTATTTCCCGCTAAAAATCAGTCAAATGTCATGTTACTGAAATAAATAAAGCTCATTCTCCATATTAGGTGAAAAATTCAGAATCAAAATGGCTAATCAGCCTATAAATCATGATGAAAATAGGAAAGGTGTGTGATTGTTGCGCATGAGAAGATGCTCAAAGCCACTGACAGAATTTCAAGCCAACAGGACTGATATCATTTATCAAACAACCATCAATCTTTCTTGTCCGTATACTACAAGGTCCTTGTAAAGCTTGCCGATTAATTATGAGGAGAAAAGACGAAGATAAAGATATGGCCTTTACAGTGTTGCTTGACTTCATATCAATAAATATCAGAGCAGTGTTACTGCGTCATTTGTAAGATTGGGCGTTTACAAATGAGATGAGTTCAATTCTTTAACCCAAAAATGAAAAAAAATCATCGCTTACAAGATGCAGCTAAGGCCTTGGTGCTTTTGGAAAGAGCTTATCTCACAACTGTAATCAGCCTGCATGTCGGGAAAATTTAAAGGGCTTGGTTGCAAAAAAACTCTAAAGCTGTTTAAGCACACTGCAGTAACATCACTGCCTAAAGGTCAGCCTAACAGGACAACCTTTGCCTACAATACCAAGTCATAACATCATTAACTGATAGCTTGATAAATAAAATTGTACCATTAGGCCACATCTCTAACTTTTCTTAATTGTTTTAGTGTTTTAAGTCAATTGCACCCATTGATGTCCATTATTACCAGAAGGATTTTATTTACCACAAAATTATGCCTTTAGGATTGTTCCATGAATGAGGAGTTGAAATAACAGATCAAGATTTTGGTCATCACTAAATAGATAAAAATCGTCAGACCAGACTATTGTTGCTTAGAAACCTTACATATGTTTGAATAAATTTCCTATTCTTCGGATTCCTTACATGAAATGCATAAATACTTATAAACTTTTAAGGGTACAAATACATTTTGAACATTTTTATTATAACTCTAAAGGTTTATTCAGAGAAATTGATAATATGTATTTTATTCAAAATCCATCGATAGTAACGACTTTTCCCCATCTTTCAAAGAGCATACGTATTCTGTTTTAAAAAAATTTATCGTTTTTTGAAGCTACAAGATTTTTTACAAATAATTATTCGATGAAATAACTGGCTTCTACAATAAATTCATACATTGCATATAAAGTTTCTTGGTTTAATAAGTTAACTTTATATTTGGTATGAAATTCCCCTTTGTTTGGAGATAACGATTTTGCATATGAAAAATACATTTTTGTGCTTATTTTTGTTATACTTATTATTTTGAATCAAAATTTTCCGCGTAGTGGAATGGTCGTAGATTGACGTCTTTTGTTTGAACCGTTTGTGCTTAATCGTTTTTTATCGACCTTGGAAATATGTCACTTTCGAATAATAACTCTTTGTATTGTGAGTCTGAGCAATTACACGTGAAAAAATATACTAGAAAATCCATAAAAGAAAAAAAAAAATTTTAAATTGTTATCTTTTGTCTTCTTAAAGCAACTTAATCATAACTAATGCATTAAGCATTGGGCAATTCACTCTTCATGGAAAAAACCTTATTGAAAACCTTTTACATGGGGACAATATAAAAATGAACTAAAGAACTTTTGATATTCATCAATTGCAATCTTAAAAATTACACTTCATCTCTTTTTATTATTTCTTTTCAAAATGATAAATTTACAATTTTTAAAATAAAGTTACATTACAATATAGTTCGCAAGTTTGAAAATATTTATATTATTAGTCATTAGTACTGACAGTTTCACATAGTTTGTTTTGAGTGATACTGTATGCTGAAATTTAAAAAGCATTTTTTAAAAAGCAAAATAAGAATAATAGTATATGATATATTTTGTTGTTACAGTTCATATTTACTGAGTAATTTGTATTTCAGTTGTTTTAAAGTAAATTTTCCAATCAAATGAAAATGATAGTAATATGGGTTTTTACACTGAGGTGTGGATTTGTTAAGTTTTTCTGTGCATGGTTTGTTAAGTTAAACAGCCAACAAAGTTAGACTTAAATTCTATTTCATAAATTTTGTTTATTAATAATCAAAGCAATAGTTTACAAACATCGTTTTATATTTAGAAAATATCAAACAAAATAAAAATTCATATGAAAATGCTTAAAGTAAGATGACTAATTATTTAATTGTTTTTACTTTGGATATATTAAAAAGTGAACTGCTTCAACAAAACAAACTTACTCAAGATTTTTCATTATCTTTGTCAAAATAAACATCTCTATACATAAAAGTAAAGTTTTGTAACAAAGGAAGTTATGGTTTTTTTGGGCTAAAGCCATTAATACTTCAGATACAAATTTAACAAACAACATTAGTTTAACACTATAATCTACCACTGTTTGTAGAGCTAGATGATAAAATGTGAAAAACTTTGCAAAAAAGGATAAGTAAGAGTTCAATCCAAACTTACTTAACTTTGTTGTAGACTGGGATGGGGAATTGGTGCCAGATCACCAATATTATAAAAAAAAGTTGATTGCTTGGCCATATATAGTGATGGTTGAAGACATTTAAAAGTTATTTGGTCTTCCAAAACTATCAAAAGGAACTGGAGCAGGCATAGCTGAGACTACTGTAGCAAGTCTGTGGAATGAAAAATAAAGGAACAATTAGAGTTATTTTAATGCAACTTCCACCAACAATTGGGTTTATTCAGGAGCTTGTATGTTAATAGAACAGTTATTACAAGAAGAACTGTTATATTTGGCCTGCAGTGATAAAAAAACACTTGTGATCTTTAATTAAAGAATTTGTAAGGCACAATTAAAGTTAAAGGATTGCAAGTTATTAATGATTGTGCTGAATGTGCTATTAATACTGACTAAAAAAGAAGAACAGAGCAATACTTGCTAAATGTTGTTCAGCAATGCAGATAATTCAAGTCAAAAAAGAATTTATTGCTTATAAAAATTAATAAGGGTTATGGAATTAAGGTTCTACAATTAAGAAACTGGTTCGATGTTTAAAATACATTTTTTATTTTTATGCAATTCTATCCAATGTGTGCATTATATTGCAATCTTATTAGTTTTATAGTTATCATTAGTAAGTTGTATATTAGGATAATTTTTAGTTTAAATAATAATACATAGAACAGTATATTATGATCATCAAAACAATTTATTAAAAATAAAAATCTTTTAAATACAATGTTTTGATGAAGAAATTATTTAAGAGAAATTCACCCTCTAAAGCAAAAAAAAGGTCTTTTTTTTTTTGAAAACATTTTCACTTTTTTTCTCTCAGTTATATCAGTTATTATTTCAGTTATTTAGTTTTTCAAAAGTATTTGAATTATTGCCTGGGTTTGAAAGCATCACTGAGATTATTCATAACTGACTTTAAGGTTAAATTAAAATTAATGAAGTAGTTCATTAATATAGTTTTTTTATTTATCCAGATTGTAAGAAGATTATTTGGCAAGAGATCTGGTTTGATCCATTATGGAGATATGACTCTAGTTGGTTAGCTAGATTTTGTAAGTTTAAATTTGCTTAGTTTAAGTAATATCTAAACTTTTTGTTTGTTTTGCAACTGGAACAACTTCATGATTTCCTAATACTTTCAAGTAAGAAAAAGCTACAGTTTATCATTTTTGCCACTAACAATAATCAGGTATAAAAAAAAACATTGAAAAAGTAAAAGATAATCCACAGAAAAATGTTTTAAAAATTGATGAGTTTAAATTTCTATCAACAGTTGCTTATTCTGGTGGAGTTTAAACAAAATTGTAAAAAATGATCCAGAATCCATGGCAACTTCTATTCTCTGGTTCATGATGAAATACTTGGATGGCTGACCAAGCTTCATATTTTCTGTTACCCCTGTTTACAAACTAGCATCATTTTATCAATTATTCTGAAAAAGGACAGGTTTTAGTCTCAGACCTAATCCAAACTGTGCAAAATGAAAAATCAAATAATCTCCAATAATTTTTGGATCCATTTAAATGTCATGGGTCCAAAAGAATTCTGTGTGCCCATAATACCAAAAGAGTACTTGTGCAAACCGCAGAAAAGCTAATTGCTATCTGTAAGAATTTGCTTTTTGTTAGCTTTGATTTGGTTTTGCATGATGAGTTTTAAAAAGAATTGAAGGGGAATTTTCTGTGTATAGACAATCCATAGAAGCCAAAGCTTTTTTAGCCTTTAAGATGCATTTAAGACAATTTGCTTCATGTCTTGAGTCAGTAGAAGCAATATTACAGTAATAACTTGTTGTTACTGTAAACTGTTTAAAATCATTAAAATAAACAGTTTTTTAATGTAGTTCAGTGAAATAAGCGTTTAGTCATAGTTACCTCCACTAACAAAGTCAAAAAATGAACTTTAAATGTCTTTTCATTCTAGTCCTTGATATACACACGTATGTATGTTAAGATCACAATAAAAAATGTAAATGTCATGAAAAAGTAAAGTTTAGAAAATCAATTTTTAAAGTTTAATGAATTGTAGTGAAAAATAGTCTTTATAAACCAAGCAAGCTATTACATTTTTTTTTAAAATTTTCTTAAAAATTGTTTTTTTCCTTATCTATATTTTGTGCATAAATAATTGTGACAATAGGAATAAAGTTTAATGATTTTCTGAGCTTTTATAAAAACAGTTGCCTAGTGACCTAGCCTGTTCTTCCATTTAAAAATGAAAATCTTCAAAATGAATTTTCTCCTTTATTCAACTGATAGACCATATGATACACTAAAAATGCAAAAAAGATAGTTTAAGGTTTTTAGAAATACAGATAAACTTTGCTAAAAATATAAGAGCAAAACAATTGCCTTTAAAAAAACATGTAATGAAATACCCATATCCTAAAATCTGCACAAATATTAAATCACAAAATAGATAGCAAAATCTAATTATCATTCAGATATGACATACCCTAATTATGTCAGGGATTGTGTCATCACACGGTATTTCTTCAAATAATATGTTTTATAGTGCAGCTAAAATGCTTAAGGTTTTGACAGTGCTAATTGATAGAGGTTGTGATAATTGATAGAGATTGAAACTGAGTTTTGGTTCTTTACCAATAGCTGCTAGAGTAGCTATTTGTAACAGCAGCTCTTGTGGTTTAAGATACTGATTACAGTAACTCATGATCATTAGAGTCCAATGTGAAAAAAATCTCTTTAATAAATCATGTTTGTATTAGAAATTAAGCCTTAAGTGTTGATTTTTAGAATCCTGTAAATGCCTTGAAGTCTATCTAATCATGTACACCACATTGTGTAGTTGTGGCTTTTTTACTAAAATAGAGTAACAAATCAAGTGTTATCTCAATAACACTTGACTTTTTATTTACAAGTCTATGTCATATTTTAGGTAGAAGTGCACTCTTTTGAGGAATGTGACCCACAATTATTGGAAATGTTTAATGAAGTGCATCTGAAAAAAAAGAAAACAAAAACAAAAAAACAAACAAAAAAACAAATCAAATAGTTAGCTTTATTTTATCCTATAGAATTGTCACTAAAGAATTTGATGTCTTGTGCATTCTTGAAATATTCCTTACACAAAATAGAGAGTGTTTTACCTCAAGTAATGTTATGTGATAAAAAGTGTAATGAAATAGAAAATTGCATATTGAACAAAGGTCAGTTCAGAAACATAGATCACATTTAAGGTATTAGTTAATACTTCCTTATGTGATATGAAAAATATAAATTTAAAAAATATTTCACAAAACAAAAATTGAGACACACTCTCAAAAGACTTTCATAGTTTTTAAAACTCATTAACATATATGCATAAATTGTCACCATTCATTATACAAGAACTAAATTTGAAAAAAGCGTGATTTAAAGAAATGGAGTGTTCTCTTTGTCAAGGTAGAATACAAATAAATTTTAAGTTGTGTGTGTACAAAATAAATATTAAAAGAGATAAAAACAATAAATAAAAGTTATTTATTACAATAGTATAGCTGTTGATATTATTTATGGTCTCAAATCAATTTTAACATTTTTTGTTTAATTTAAAACTTTTTTTCTTTGTTTATCTTTTTTGTTTCTTTAACATCCTAAAGATTGTTTTAAATATTATAAACATTTCAATGTGTCGCCAGTAAACAGTGTAATTTTTATTCTATTTCTGAGTTAAAGTTTATTATTAAAATAAAGATTCATTATTTGTATAAACTAAAAAA
Organism: Hydra viridissima; assembly: GCF_058129835.1. Taxonomy (NCBI): domain Eukaryota; kingdom Metazoa; phylum Cnidaria; class Hydrozoa; order Anthoathecata; family Hydridae; genus Hydra; species Hydra viridissima. The sequence continues at coordinate 3,407,615 of NW_028324305.1, forward strand.
ATCATAATCAAAATGATTATTGTCTTTTAATTAATATGTATCATGATCATCATGATCATTATCATGATCTTCATCATGATCATTATCATGATCATCATCATCATACTAATCATGATCATCATCATGATCTTCATCATCATCATCATAATAATGATGATCATGATCATGATGATCATGATGATCATGATCATGATCATGATCATCATCAGTCATCAATCATCATGGTTATATTAACACATTAAATAAAATTAGAGCCTCAATAAAACGTTTTTATATGAAAAACTTTAACTAGTTTTGTACTATCATGTTAAAAAGCATCAAATATGCAGTAGTGCTAAAAGTAGTTAACTTGCCACTTTTTGAAGATATTTTAATACTACTTTGGAAAAAAAGTTTTTTAAATTTTATTAATTAAAAGAACTCCCTAAATCCTCTGATTACTGTGGCAGACACTTAGTAATACCAAAAATGACATCCCTAGAAATTATAAATTTTATATAACACATATTTTATGTAAAATTCTTGGAAAACCTCTAACATTCTTAAGAATATGGTGGAAGAACATTCCTCTAGGCCTATTATAAGAGCTTATAACTTACTATTTTGCATCATTTAAGCTCAAAACTTTTTATTTATTTTCTTATTTATGAAATGTATTTTTCACTATATTTTTGTATATAGTATATTTTTCACTATATTCATATAACATATATCTTTTAATAATTGAGTAGTTAAATAAGACAGCTTCAATAGTAAAAGAATGTCTCTTTGCAAAGAATAGTTTATCCTCATTCATAATTGACAATAATGTTAAAAATATTAGACAAGCTAGATTAGGAGACTATGAAACTGAGACAAGCTAGATTTGGAGACAGAGATGCTTTTCTAAAATTTGGAAAGAAAGATTTCATAAGCATATTCCAGGATACCACTTCTGATCAGAAAGCTAAGGAAATCACAGTATCCAGAAAGATAAAGTATTGGTTAGAAATGGCAAGTAAATAACTATTAAGAACTATCCAAAATCCAAATTTGTTCAAGTTTTGTGTCAAATTTTTAGTCTCTAATATAAAAGTTAATCCAAATTTGTTCAAGTTTTGTGTCAAATTTTTAGTCTCTAATATAAAAGGTAATCCAAATTTGTTCAAGTTTTGTGTCAAATTTTTAGTCTCTAATATAAAAGTTATAAACAAAGTTGGAATTTTTGTTGAACATAGTGACTATCAATACAATCTTAAGGTAAACATAGTTGCTAACAAATTAGGCAGCAATACTTCTAACATTTATCTGGTTCTTGGTTATCTTAAATAAATGGTGGTACATCTTTGTATCTCATCAAAATAGCAATGTGAGAAAATAAGCAGTTGAAGATGGATTCATTAAAAGCAGAGGGATTAAATCTATGCACAAAATATTTCTTGGTGGTATTGTTTGAGGAAACCTAACAATTACAACAATGGAAATGACTGAAGTTGTGAAAAAATTTATTAAGTATCCTTTTTGTTAAGTTTAATCTATTTCTCTTTGAAATACTTAAAACAGCTTTACTTGCAAAAAGAGAACTAGATTTACTTTTTAAATTAACAGCTAGTTCCACAACTAAACACTGTGCATTTCTTCTTTTATAAATTTACAGCTAATTTAACAACTAACCGCTATGCATTTATTAATCAATATTGTTTTTACTATAACTAATACATTTCCCTTAAAAAATGTTAATATCAACTAACTACATATATATGAGATTCACTGGGGAAAAAAGACATCACATTTTACAACTTTTGAGTAACATAGATTTTAAAGTTTGAAAGTGTCTTATTCTTTCATAGAATAAGTTATTTTTAACTGCTCTTTACTGTTAACATTTTGATTTGTTTGCAAGTTTCCAATATTTTCAAGGGGTAAATTGTGAGCAAGCTAATGTGTTTTCCATGAAGCTTTAAAACACAGTTAGCTACAAAATTTTAGATTATTCTAACTTGTCTACTATATTTGGTGAACAAAGGTAAATAAAGATATCAATAATTATTTCAAAATGTGACTTAATTTTGATAAATATGTTATATTAAAAAAAAGTATGTCAGGTTCAGTTGAAAACATAACAATTTAATGTTAACATAACAATTTAATTGAAAAAAAAAAAATTTTTTAAGGCTAGTTAAATTAGGAAAAAAACAGGCTTGTTTTTTTTCTTTTTTTAACCCTAGACATGGCAAAACCACAAGTCCAATTGCAAATTTGAATTTAAGGGGAATTTCGATTATTTAATGAAGTTCCATATGGTTTCATGTGTTTTAACCTGAACAGAATCAGATAAGTATCATTTGTGGAAGTAGAAAAAAAAGAAATAACAAGGAACTATCAGCTTAAGAACAAGAATAATATGGGATTTTGCACCTTCATTAGGACAGGGGAAGAAAATAACAAATGTTGTCAGAAACCTTCATAACAATGCAAATCAAAAAGTAATTACAGACCACATATAAAAAAAATAGGCTATGAGATAGTGGAGAAGTTTAATTTATTTCTTTTAACATTTCTAAAAGCAATGTCATTTAAAAAAATTTTTTCAAAGATATATTTCTGCAAGAATTGTATTGAACATGTACAGCTCCAAAACTGCACAAGGTTCTTGCCCATTGCTAGAATTTGATTGATATAAGTTGAAGAAATTGAAATGATTTAAAATTATGGAGTGAAAAAGGAATTGAGTATAAAAAAAAGATGCACTTTAGGGAAAAATTAATCTGAGACCCTTCAGGAAAAAGTTACAAAGAAAAACAAAAAAGTTGGCTAATCTGATGTTTGCTGTGATTTGACCCATTTGTTGCAGAGGAATAGAGCAAGGAAAATCATTTTATAAAAGCTGTGCTAGGTGAGGGCATTCCAAGAGAGCCAGCATGTACAGAAATACATCATGATAAAATATTGTATACCATTTTTTTACTTTAAATCTAAATGTTGAGATGGTAATTTTAAAACTAATGTTTCTCAAAAATGGCTAATGCAATTGACATAAACAATAAATTAAACTTAATCCCCCATCTTTTAGTTTATTAATCATATAAGGTTTATTATGACCTCAATAACTCTTTTTGAGACAGTTTTCATGGCATTTTTTAAAGGAAAATCCAATTTTGGTACTGAAATAAATCCTGATAAAAATTAATTTTTACATTTCCTTAACATTACTTAACATAAAAATGTTTTCAACCAATTCACCATTGATCTTTTATTTCTAAAATGCTTTAGAAATACTAAAATACTTTATCTAAAAGTGACTTTTTTCTCTTATTTTTTAAACTTTGGATTGTCATAACTTTTAAACCAAACATATCAACCTCTAGTTTTTTTTTTAAAATCCCTATGCCACTTTAATTTCCAAAATCAAGACAAATTTTACTTTCAAAGTGTTACATTTATTTACTCATACCATCATCTAAACCTCTTTGAAATATAATTATAAAATAAATATGCTATGATTTTAATAATGCTTTGATATATTAAATCATCCCAATTGTTTTTCTATGAAAATGTTTTCTATAAATGAGCAAGGTGTAGGAGTTTATTGATATAATGACTAAATAAAACTGTTAAATGAAATAATTTACTACAATTTATGTTTCAAATTTAGAAATAAACATTTTTTTATATATGCTAAAAGCTTAGCATAAATTTACCATTGGTATTATTTTATTTCAGCCTTTCCAATGCGTATAACAGGCTTTCGATTGTCTAGTTATGAAAACTTTACAGTGTCTCAACCTTTTAAAAAAGAAATGGGAACTCTTTTTGTTATAACTTATACAATAGACCAAGATTGGCAATATGAGAAAGATGTTTATGGAAATCAAAAAGTTAGTTAAATTTAAATCTAGCATTATTTCTATGTTCTGACGTCATCAGTAAAATACTTTTTAGAAAGCAGTTTAATGGAGAGTTTATTAAAAGAAAAATGTGTTGCCAAAATTTTTATTTAAAATGATTCTTGTTTTTTTAGATCTATAAAACTCAGGAAGTTGAGTTTTTACCAGAATATGAAGAATATGGGTTTGTTCCTATTGATCCAGAAATAATTGCCACAAACATATGCATTTATGTGAAAAGCTATCGAGGAACTAAAGCTCATAAGACAAGATTTGTTGAGTTGTTTGGCTGTGCTGATGACTATGCTATTAGGAATTTTCAATACAACTCCTATGAAGATGGTTTGCTGGTACTTAATTTTTTTTTATATTTTAAAAAGTTATCACTAATCTAATAACATCCATCAATCTCCACAATGATCCAAAAGTTTATTTTTGGCTCTTTTAAAATTTTTTTTTTGGTCGAGTAAGTCAGCTTTTAAAAATAAGTATTTTTATAATCAGTATATCTATCCCTTTCTTTTGCTCTTAAATTTGTTAGTTACAAGAAAGATGTTCTTTCTCTTCTTCTTCTTGTAGAGTTTATTGATCTAATAAAGAATATTCATTTAATATATCCTTTATATTAGATTTTTAAGTGTATGTTCTTATGGTTAATAAAGGATTTATTAAATATTCATTAAATAAATCCTTTATTAAACATAAAACATCCTTTAAAAAATATACCTGAACCTGTTTTACAGCCCTCTCAATGCAATCACCTACTACTTCAAGATTTTTCGGAAGCTGTTTGAACTCTAATTGTTCAGGTTTTAAAAGGAACATGACCTCAGACTGTAAAAATATAGGGCAACAAATAAAATATTGGGCAAGAAGCAAAGCTCATTTTTAAGATGGTTCTTTAGACCCCTTAAAAAAATGAGAACCTGAGAAAATTGTGTAATGGATGCCTAAAAATAAAGCAAAAAGTATTAAAATAAAATTTTAATTGCTGCAGTAATGAAATAAATGAAAGTTAAGATTGGATTTATATTTCATTTTGCTAACTAAAGTAACCAAAAAAATTTTTGATTTCCAAATGATCCATGAGAAGAACCCTCACAGCTCAACCTAGATAAGATTGAAAAAAGGGTCCAAAATGAACTTTTGGGTTGTTGTGGGCATTGATGAAGTGATCCAACCACAAAATAAAAAAACTTTTTTAGCTTTATAAAGCAGCATAATGTATATGCATAGAACCAAAATAATGTAGCCAAAGAATACCATTTATGTTTGTGAAGGTGGTTACTATTGTAATTGTTATATTTATATTTGCAAAAGTTTCCAGTCACATAATATACATCAACACAGTAGGATGCTCAAAGACGCATTTACAAGTAATGGCACATTTAATTTTGATATTTAGTTCATAGAAGGTCGAGAGAGCATAAACATGCCTTGATGTATGCAAATTCAAATTTGTGAGTGAGCAATAAAATTTTCAAATGAAAAAAAATTTTCTCATTTAGTTGCTTCACTATTATTGACAGGTAAATCAACAATGAACAGTATTACTGTAATTGTGGAAATTTTTTGTCCACATAGTGGAAACCAAGAAAAACATCTAAAAAAGTAGATCATATCATTAAACACAAATCAACTGTGAATGTCAAGAAAACTACTTCCCAAATTGCACACAAGCTAAAGGATGAAAAACTAGTTAATGTTAGTTGCAGTATTGTGACACGAAGACAAGATGTGAAGCTTTTTGATTGTGTAGGTATCAAAAAACCATTAATCAGTAAAAAGATTATGAAGGCCTAAATAAAATTAGCTGAAGATTACCTAAATTAAACAACCAAAACTTGGAAAAAAGTAGCTTTCTCAGATAAATCTAAATTTAATCTTTTCAAGTTTTAACTGCTTTAAATGTGGGAGTTTTAAGCTAGCTATCTCAATCACCGGATTTAAACCAAATAAATGGGAAAACTTATGAAAAATGCTAGTTTGTCAAGATTTAAAAAAAAACAGATATTGAAATAAAGCTGTTTTACTTAAGTATTTGAAAGAAGAATGGGATTAAAATCCCACCTGTTTGCATTAATCAATTAATTGAGTCAACGCCACATTGTGCATCTGTTGTCGTTGCAAAAGGTATGACAACAGTATATTAATGTAAAAAATTAATTTAACAATATATTACAGAACATGTGTGCTAATAACTTTTCTTGTTATACAAAGTGGCTATAAACTTTTGCACATGTTTATATAACAATTAAAGTAGTAAATGTATTCACAAACATAAATAATGTTCTTTGGCTATATTATTTTGATTCTTATATCTCATACTAACATCTCAATAATTATAAATCATTAGTCTTTTTTAAAAACAAAATAAAGTAGAAAATGTCACTGGTCAGAAACTTTTGCAAGCCACTGTAATATTTGAAAAGGTTTAATGAATATATAAAGATTGCAACAGAGCTTTAAACTTTTGGAATGTAAGGCAAAATCATTATTTTTTCGCCTACATCTTTTTTACAGCCTGGAAATCATCACTGATAATCCTGTTCCAAACATTTTTTTAAACTCCTGCTCCAATAGAACACAAACTCCACTTAGTCTTCCTGTATTGCTCCTTCTTATGTTAAAACATATGGCAATCACTTAATTTACTAGATCTCAATCATGTGTATCAACAGCCATTGTCTGAGCCTTCCAATTTCTTACAGGTATCTTTCTGACACCTAGAAGTTGATTTGTTTCTACATCAGGTAAAACTTCTGGGAACTGATGGACTGTTCCATGCCAGTACAGCAAGAGACAAATTAGAAGAAAAATCTTCATTCAATTTGTTATTAATTTCTATCTGAAGGCGTTTGTCCATCTTTGAATTGTGGAATGACTGAGGCTGATATCTTCTAGGTTTTTTGTTTATCTTTATAATTATGTTCTATCTGGTACGGCAACAGCATCATGTGTCATAATTTCTTAGTGTTTTCAACCAGTTGAATGATATGAGTAGTCTCTATCTACTTCAGCTGTATTGTTGTTGCTGCTTGAAGATTCTGTAAAGATAATCAAAGTTTCTTCAATCTTGAAAACTCTAAGTTTTTTTCATGAATTAAAAAAACCGACATTTTTGCAACCTCTAAATATTTTTGAAATCTCTAAATATTATCCAATTTTCTTCATATTTGAAAGGTAATGTTTATATATCATTTAGAGCCAAACAACAGGGTAAGACAGTAACATTTAAATAGATTTTTATGAAAAAAAATGCTTTGAAAAAAGGAAGTTTTATTTACTTCATTATGCATTGATTATAAATTGATTATGAAATAAGAGGGTAGCTAAAAAAAAGTTTTCAACTTGTACTTTCTTTTTCTTACACTTTTACCCGCTTTTAAAATAGATGTAATTGAGAAAATTGAAAGAAATTTTTTTTTCTTAATGAAAAATTATGATTTGAAAAAATGCTTCTTTTCAAAACTTTATTTGGAGCTCATGTGTCACCCCTAAATTAACTGTTGCTGAGCATAGTGTGAAACTTATCAAGCTTTAATTCAATTGTACAAGAAATAACATCATTGTTCCATTAACTCTCTGTGTGTTTGACAATCTCATAAAGTTAAAATTATTTTCATTTTTATGAAATTTTTTTATTTTCATGTTTAAAAAGTTTACAGCCTGTTTTATTTTTTAAATATATTTTTATAAATTAGATGAATGAACCCTGGAAACTAATTCAGTTAATCCCAGGTTATAAAGTTTTTTTTTTAAGATATACCAGCCATTACTGAATGAAAGTCTGTATGGCTGTACATTATTTGATTTTGAAGATGGGAAGCTAATGAACTGGACAATTGTTGGAAATGCATTTGAAAATCAACCCACTTTTGGTGATGTAAAATTTGTAAGAGGTACCTTGAAATATCCTACAGGATTTAGTGGGAAATGGTGGATATCAAGTGATGAAAATTATCCATACTTTGGGGCCAACCAAAATGTTGGAAAATTGACAGATGTTGGGTTGCTTAAGTCCCCTCCTTTTGTAATTGATGTACCATTGGTCAGTTTTCTAATAGGAGGTGAATATAAAACTGGTAAAGTTGGAGTTGAAATAAGAAGATATAATCTAGTTGTAGCCAGTTTTTATCTATCATCTAGTAATCCTTACATGGTGGAAAAGACTCTCAAAATCGAATCAAATCTACTTGGTTCTTTTTTTGTACTTCATTTAGTAGATGATAGTGTTGATGGATACCTAATGTTTGATTGCTTTAAACTCATAAAAGACAGTTGTAGTTGTGGTATGTGTTTTTATGATTTATTTTCTAAAGTTCTTTGCAAAATGTAGCATTCTTTATGAAAAGTGTTAAGGGTTCTAAATTTATGTATTTTTATAATAAATGCACTTAAATATAATAAAGTGGTACAAAGATAAAAGTTTATAAATTCATGGAATTAGAGAAAAAAAAAAAAAATCTACAAAACAAAGTAAAAGCTGATAAAATTTAACCTGGCTTAAGAATTTTCTGTTGCTACTTATTTTTCTTCTTGATTGCTTCAGTTCCTTTTCTATATTAAACCTCTTATAAAATGTCAGTTTTCCTATTTTAACAAAAAACCGGTCTTCTTTGTTCAAGTTAATATAATGTTAATATTTCAAAGCTGTTTTATTTCACTATTGTTTTATTTAACTGTTGCATTATTTTCAAATGTTACTATTTTCAATTTAATTGTTATGAATGTTCAAATGCTATAAGCTTTAAGATAATTTATAAGGGTAATGCTGCTTTAATGTTGCTTTAATCCATAGTTTACATATTTTAGCATCTGCTTTAGATAGCCAGTTACTGGTGTTGCTGTGTTGTATTGATTTTTGAAACCACTTTTTTTAATTAAAAGAATGTAAATTTTCTAATTCACCTTTAAAGCATTTATAGTTTTTGAAGTGTATACATTAGGCCGGGTGAATAAAAATGAGCAATTGCTTTTACTCAGTAATTGGTCAGCTTTACGTGAACAAAAACTTCAGCAGTTTGTCTCATATTTTTATTCACGTAAAGGTAAGCAATTTACTCAGTAATTGCTCAATTTTACGTGAATAAAAACTTAAGAAAAGTTGTTGAAGTTTTTATTCACGTAAAGCTGACCAATTACTGAGTAAAAGCAATTGCTCATTTTTATTCACCCGGCCTATTAAATACTCTTTTACTACAGTAAAAATCTTTAAGTCTCAAGTTTTATGGACTTACTTGTGGAGACTTTAAGGGATTAACAATGGGACAATAAAGAAACCTCAATTTTTTTGACCTGCACCAAATTAACTTATATTAAGTCTTGATAGCAAATTAAACCAAAATTAAAAACTTACATGTGCTTTAATTACTTAGTTAAAGTACAATGATATTTCGCTGGTAAGTTGCAGTTTAGTAATTAACTTTTTAAAAAAATACCATTTGACTACATAAAGATGCAGTTTAACAACTACCAGGGAAATATTACTGTACTTTAACAAAATAAGTCAATAAATAAGTATTATCTTAAAGTCAATTTAAATCAACAGCCGATTTCTTGCCTGAGAATAGTTTTAAGGCTTCAATGCTGTAAACAATAAATTTATTACTTTTGTATAGTATATTTTATAGATCTAGTATATTTGCACTTTTATGTCTTGCTCAATACATAGTGTATATTATTGCTATTTTAAATGTCAATATTAAGGTTGTTTTATATTTTTCATTATTCATAATTCAATAACATTGTAAAATAGTTACACCATAGCTGCCCAACATTTCTACAACTTTTACAAATCAGCCTGTTCAATGAATTGCAGAAGCTTGCTTCAGATCTTGTTAACTATAACTTTTCTATCATCTGTATAAAATGTAAATAAGGAATCATAAGCTGGTGATATGAATAAAAATAGCAAGGTATTCAAATAGCTATGTATTGAAAATTTGAATACAGTGATAAGATGGTCATTGAGACAAACATGAACAGAAAATTTCTTTAAAAGAGTATAATTTGTCCAGAACTTTTGAATTGCAGAACTTAAATCATTGCTCCAATAAAAGGAAAATGGAACAAGAGCAATCATTTCATTCCTGTCAAGTGTTGGAACCATTCATTTCCATCAATTAGATTTTACTCTATATAGAAGCAGACTGTATGTTACATGAAAGAGTGTTGTGTTTTTTGTCATTTTCAAAAAAAGATTATAATTTACTACAATTTCTTTTTCTTTTTTTATAAGAAACTACTATATTAATAAAACTACTACATATATTTATTGAACTATTGAAAATTTAGTAAAACTTATTATAAGGGTTTAGTTTTTTTTTTTTTTGCTTTATAAACTCCTTGATAAGTTGCACTAGAGATAATTCTTATTTATTAGACTTAGTTTTATCATTGCAGATACAGGTGGGTAATTTTTAAAGGAGTTTACATCAAGTATTCTCCATAGCTATTCCAAAATGTGTAATTTAAGCTAATCTAGCCTTAAAATAGTTTTATGGAATCTGTGGCGCTAAGGAAAGCATTACATAGTTAAAGAAAAGAATACTTTGCCAGCTTTATGATCAACATTTTTTTTTTTTTTTTTTATTAGCATTTTTACTTTGTAAGTTTGCTTAAATGTATTGATTGTCAAAGATAACTAAATATTTAACACAAAGATAGTTAACTATATATGACATTTGGATGATGATGCTCAAAATAATGGATAAATCTTAATGTTAAAATGGTATACAAGATAAAGTGACATGATATTTTAAGAAGTGTGTACTCATAATCCGTTTGTTAAGGTAAACTTAATTTTCTCTCAGATTGCTGTGAAAAACTTGGTATGCAGAAGAATACTGACAGTAAATATTACATACCATCAGAATCAATCACAAGCAATTGTAATATTAACAACCCTGATTTATCTAATTCTCCTGAGAATGCAAGGTTTTCATCGAGTTATGATGACAAAGTTTTTAAGTGTCTAAAGAGTTTAAATTATGGAGATCAAAAGCCATGGTTAAGTAAGTATTAACAAAGTCATTTTTCTTGATGTTGTTTTTTTTATTATTTAGCTAAAAGTCATATTCACTAAATTAATTTTCAAGCCCTCAACATCAGGCCTGACATCTCCAAGTGTAATGTGTTTTTTGTGGAACTAATTTCTTTCACTTTCTGATCATGAACTAAATGTTGATTACTAGAAATGAGATTTATAAAGATAAACAGTGAAATTAGATTGACAATTACACATTTTTTCAATTAAATTATGCCTCTCTATTCATAAGTTAATTTTGGGAGCATCATGTTTCAGTACTTTAAAATAAATGGTAATAGGGTAAAGATCTTCTTTTGTTGTAGCTATAATATATAGAATCTTATAATTTTTTTAAAAAAGTTATCAAGCAACATCAAATAATAGGGTCAGATAATAAAAATTTATTTATGATGCTTTTTGTTTTCTTTGTTATAGGCATTAAGCTGACATACATAAGTGTTATTGATGGATGGACAACTCAAGGATTTTATGGTGCTTATAATTGTTCTGTTTCATCCTACTATGTGAGGTATGCCCAAATAGAAGAGCACTGGAGGTATATGAGAGATAATCCAAAAAGTGACAAAATCGTGAGTACATTTTTAAAAATCTCTTTTAGCATTTTTTTAAATTTGTTTTTTTTTTTTCAAAAATTTCAATTATATTTTAGCTTTACAGGCTTGGCCCTAATGATAAGGAAAAAAGACAGAAACTAAACCCAAGGATTGAAGCTCAGTATATTAAATTTATATTCAAGTCACTTGGTAAAGAAACTGATCAGTTTTACTGTTTTCGGGTTGAAATTTATGGTTGTTCAAAGTGTGAGTTATATTATTGTAAAAATTCAAAACAATTTGTTATTACAGTTCAACTTTATTTACATGTTAAATGTTTAGAGTGGTTTTTTTTAAATTAGGCTTCTAGTGAGTTCCAACTTTAAGTATTGGTACACTTCATGTCAATTCATAATTTCTGCTTCTTTTGTTATGCAAGAAATAACACTAGAGGATATATTAGGGAAGCAAATCTATAATTTGCACATAAATTATTTGTTATCTACCAAACAGGTTTCTAAAATAATATTTTTTGCAAGGGCAAAATGTTTTTGATTAAAAAATTTTAGTATTCAGGCATGTAGAGCTAACTAAATCCATATGTATTTGGTTATACCGGCATCAATAAACTTTGATGTCCATGTGTAGAGAAATGGTGGTCGAAGACTACCTGAGAGATTAACTTCAGCATCTGGGTTCTTTCTAAGCTGCAGTTAACAATATTTATTTTGATTAATTTCCTTTTTTTTTTCATAAAACCATTTAGCATTACATACCAACATCATTTTTTCTGTAGCATGCTTTTGTTGCGCTACCTAATTTCTGCTGTTTTTGACAGATTTTATGTTTTTTGTTGCTTTTTTTGTTTGTTACACTTTTTTTGGTTAAAAATGTTTTTTTATATGATTACGATTGTTTATATTTATATGATTACGATTATTTATATTTGCTAATTATATCTAGCAAATATATAATTTTCTAGTACATATATAAATAGTATGTAGATGTTTAAGCAGCACATATTGCATACATGCTATTAATACCAAATATTCTTTGGTCTTTTATGACATGCTTTTTTATCTATGCGTATGAATTTTTGTATTATAGAGTTTTCCTAATAGAATGTATAAAGCTTCTTGTGATTTGTTTAAACAGTTTAGTTGAATAACTAATTTTCGTATCAATTAAATTAAATTACCTATAATACTGATTAAAGCAATTTAGTTTTTGATGTTTTGTAGATAGTTTTGATTCTGTTGGGCAGCCAATATTCATGAAAAATGTAAAGATCAGCATGATTGACAACGAAGTTAATCTTAACAGCTATCTGCTGAAAATAATTGACGTTCCTGATACTCTTAAAAGTATTAGTCTTTCGTGCTTGAATGAGTCTGAAACAATCTACGAAATAGTTACTCAGTATGAGTGGTGGGAGGTCATTTATAGTTCAAAATTTAGTTTGTTCAATCCATTCAATAAAGTTGATGTTCGCTTGGAAGATAATTTCTATAAAAGAACTTTTCAATGCTACGTGTTCATCTCAAATTCAAAAGAACATATCTTGATGAGGGAATTTCTGATTATAAATGTGTTAACAAGACCATCCATTGTGCCATTTGTTACAATGGATCCCGGTTTTGAATATCGTGGTGGAAAGTTAGTTAGTGGTAGTCCGTCTATATTTTATACAGACTCTGAGCGTCAAGCTTTTATATCAGTACATCTTGCTGATTTAGGTAAATGATTATTAGATAAATCTTAAGTTTTTTCCCCAAAAAGGGTAGTTAAACTCACCAGAACATATCTTTTAGCAAATGAGAAATCTTAAAGAGTCAAGAGTACATACTTTCCGCATAAGTTGTATACAACAATAACATAAATTTTTAGTACTTTATTATTTTAAATAAACATAGTATTATCAATCATGCCTACAAGAACTACACTTATGTTTTGTTTCCTTTTTTTATTTTAATTTATTAATGCTGTAGATATCACCTCAAATAAATACTTTTATCATTATTCATGACAATAACAGAAATAACACTTTTTGCTCCTTGATGGTAATTTTTTAAATTTTGAATGATATAGCTTTTAAAAATTTTATTTTTGACCAGTTAGTCACTAATTTTATGAGAGAATAAATTCATGCCTTCATTGTTTTTAGGGTGTAAAGGCTGAATTGTATTTATCCTATTTTGATTAGAAATCCAAGTTGAGATTTCAAGTATATGTTCTGTTTATTTAGCACACCCCCTGCTGGTTTACCCAGAAACAGTTAAATATTGTCCTTTAAAAACCGCTTTCCATCACCCATTTCAAGATTTGGAAGAGTACTGGGGAGCTGTAGACTTTAGAATTCAGCAAGAGTCGTTGGATGGTTTTGATCAAGCTATTCAAGATGGTCATCGCTCTTTTTACTATGATGGGAATCGTTTTTTTGCTGGAAAAGGAACCAATCGATGGGCTGCATACAACAATATGCCATCATCGGTTGATTGTGTTGTAATTGCAGAGGAGTAAGCATTTAAGTTTTAATATTGTTGCTTTTTTTAAATTTAGGCTTCAATACCGTACTTGTTAAATTTACTCTTTCGTTTTAGAATAGCGCATCAGTTTGGAGCAAGGTGTGAAACTTCTTGCAGCTCTCCAGACTACATTGAAAAGACGCATCTTCTTCAATTCGGACATAAAAAAGATTTTTTTCAATTAAGTAGAATAAGTCTATGGAAGCTAATTGATTTGCGAGTAGAACTCAACGGTGTTTTGAAATTCAGCAAAAGGTTTTATGTGGATTATTATGAAGACTCTATGCATGTTTTACGAGCTAAAAGTAACTTTTATGAAAAAGATTCATTTAATAGTCCAATTAGCATAAGCAAGAAAGACAACTTATATCGTGGTTTGGAATATACAAACTGCGAAGAGTATAAAGTAACTGAAAATCCTGAAGATATTCCTGATTGTGCGATGCTTTTTACACCGTATGGTTCAAAACCTTGGGGTAGTGGTCATTTTTTGACTTTTTTATATATGTTTCCCATTAGCAAGTTAAATTTTTATCCCAGAGTTAAAGTTTATGGTGATGCAGTTTCTTATAATAATGAAAAGTCTTACTTTGAACAAATCTTTGATATACGCCATATCTCAAAGCCAACCATTACATTAGAAAGTGAGATAGGTGTTTGTGAAGGAGACTATCTTGAGCTTGTTCCTTCTATTAAAATTAATGAGGTTAGCTTTAATGGTTGGAATCTGTTTGTTTACTCCTGGAGTTGGATTAAAGAAGAAACAATGGAGGAGGAAGAGAAAGCAATACCAATCGGTGATGAAAAAAATGTCAAAGACATGCTTTATACACGCAGAGAAAAGCTGATCTTCATGCAGGCTGGCATGTCACACACTAAAACTTATGAGTTTCAAGTTGATGCGCCAACAGGCAGAAGTAGTAAAAGGACAAGGATTAGAGTTTACAAAGGTACGTGAAACGCAATGAACGAAACGAAACGTTGAAATATTTTAGGTTTCTGTTAAACCATAACCAATATGTGGAATTTTATTAAAACAAATCTTTTATAAAAAGCTGCAACAATTTTCTATCTAATAGTTTTGTTTATGGCGCAATCCGCTGAAGATGATATATTGACCAGTGGGTTTATTCTTCACATTTTCTGATCTGCTTCAGAATTTGCACACCTAAGGAGTATTGTTTTGTATAAACCCTGGAGGGTCCCTGGTAAAACAAAAATCAAATCTCGTCCTTCTCGCTAAGTAATAGCGTTTTTGTAAAAAAAAAAAAAAATTGATTAAAAAATTTCTGAAACACTTAAAAAATTTCTCTAACACTTTTGTTTACTATCTTCCAAACAGCTCCAGTTTCTTTTTTCAAAAATTTTTCATCAAAATAATATTCTAAATTTGCTTGATATTTATATATTCAATGGTATTTACAATTTTCAAATGATATTTTCATGTTTTGTATGCTTAGATTTTATATACAATCTTAAATATTGCTTAGGCAATATAAGACAATTTATGCATAATTTTAAGTTGTTTAAAATGAAAGCGTTTTCACTAAGTAAAAAAACTGAAAATAACAGAATTATAAATTTACTTAATATTTACAGATTCAATTTTCAAATGATTTTTACATTTTTATATATACAATCTTAAATGTTTTCATAATTTTCCCCTTTTTGTTTATTTCATTAGATTATTGTTTATTTCATTAGATTATCCTCGTATCACGTGGGTAACACCTTCACCTCATGAGGTAGTTGAAGACATAAGCGATATCATCGAAATAAGAACCAATACAGACAATCTTATACGAGAAATAAAATGGTTTTATATGGGGGTTGAAATTGTAAATTCAATGAACTATATTTTTTTGGGTAAGATTGTTGTTATGTAGAACATGTGTGAGTATGTATCATGGTTACAAATCTGAAAGAGCGTTTACATGTTTTCTTAATCGACAGATTATAAGAATATGGAATACCAACGAAAAAGACTATTGCTTACTAACTTAAATCACAATAAAATGTCTGGTACTTATAGTGTCCTGTTGGTCGGTGATTTTTGTTCGTTCAAAAGTACCATCGATGTTGTTGTGTATGAAAAACCAACAATATCAGTGAGTAAGAGGTCCATTTTAGCTCAGCAGGGAAGCATGTTAGAAGTGAGAGCAAACATAGCTGAAGGGTACCCACCACTCCAGGTAAATTGTCATCCATCTGGATGCATAATTTTTATTTTATAGATTTTTAATGTATGAGTATAAACTTCGTTTAGCTGGAAAATATCTTTTGGACGAAAAATGGTAGCAAGATACTGAACATTGATGATCGGTTATCTTGGACAGTTACAAGAAGTTCTAAAACATTATTGCAGTCGACATTAACTATAAGCGACAGCAAAAAATCAGACAGTTCCAATTATAGAATAGAAGTGGTGTGCGGTTACACTGTTTTTAAAGTTGATGTAATGATAATCGTGAATGGTACTGATGTAGAAACTACAAATAAGATTGATTTGAAATCATCAGGCAAAAATAATTGCAACTTACATTCTATTAAGCTTGCACTATTAGTAACATTTTTTAGATTCATTTATTAAACGACAGGAGCGGAATAAAATGTAAAAGTTTATTCGATTTGGTTTAATTGGAGGTTGTTCTTCTGAAATATGGATTTAAAAAAAATATGGATTCGCTCTCGGAAACACTAATATTGGATGTATTCGGTATTTACGCAAATAAGTTTTTTTTAAAATAAATCTAAAGATTTAATTAAAAAAACCATGATGAAATTAATACACTTTTAGTGTAAATACTTGCGTGGGATGCAGTACAAGTCAACAGCATCTAATTTCTTAATTTTCTGCTCGTATTTTTACAACTCTGTTGGAGCGACACGCACGACAAGCTATGTGAAGATTGTAAAGAAAATGAGCGGAAATGGTTACTTTTATTGTTGTTGTTGATGTTCCTTTATTTGGTTTTAATTGCGATAATTTCTGCCCAAACTAGAAGATTAGGGAGAAAAATTGGGCCATTGAGCTGTTAGTAACAGTTACAGTTAAAGATAAAAAATCTGCATTGCCGTTTGGTTTTT
Organism: Hydra viridissima; assembly: GCF_058129835.1. NCBI lineage: Eukaryota > Metazoa > Cnidaria > Hydrozoa > Anthoathecata > Hydridae > Hydra > Hydra viridissima. Next base: position 3,424,677 of record NW_028324305.1, read on the forward strand.
AACGAAAAAGTAACGAATAAAGAACAATCATCTATATCAGTGATTTGAATTAAACGAATTTAAAAGAATTTATATATTTAGACATAAAGTAGTGGTCAAAAGATTAGGGATGTTATTTTATTTTAAAAGATGAAATGGATATTCTGACCTATACTGTTAAACATTCTCTGAATCGTTTATTATTACAAGTTCATTATTAATAACCAAACCAGTTGTTTGAAATAATTTTTTTAATGGAAAAATAACTATTCTCCAAAGTTTGTTTAGATGCAACAATGGAGACAAAGAACGACGATTTTTTTAACATTTCGGTGGTTTATCATATCACGTATTTTATCAAAATAAAAAAGTATAATATGGTATATAAATATTTGTTAAAAGATAAAATATTTGTCTACATTTTAGACATAAGCTGCATAAAATTTTAACAGAAAAATGAGAAGAGCTTCGCATTTCACTAAATATCAAAGAGGAATGGTTGTCTCAAAAAAGGAGACTTTGTTTTCTAAAACAAACATCAAAAAGCGAGTGATTTTCTGTAAAGACCATCGCAGCTGGACATTTGAAAAATAGTGAAATATTTTGTGGAGTGATGAATCGAATTATAATGTATTAGGATTCGATAGCAAAAGGTTAAACGCCCTAAAAATTGTTGGTGGAAATATTATGGTGTGGGGTTGCTTTTATGGAATGGAGTCTGTTCCATTCATAGAAATGAAGGAATTATGAGTTAGTGTATCTAGACATTAAAAACTATTTAGTGTGTCATATACCGAAGAAGAAATGCTACTAGTTTAGAAATTTCAGAAGGGTAATTATCTGAAGCATACGCCAAAATGTGTAAAAGTTTGGTTTTGGATAATTTACCAATTCCAATTATGGAATTTAATCCAATCGAAAATCTATAGAAGATTGCCAATTACAAAGTCAAAGATCGAACCTCAAAAAAACAAAGCAAATTTTAAAAAATGGTAATGGACACATATTCCATTCCTTTTCTAACTGTACGCGAGCTGGAAGATTCGATGCCCAAAAAATGTCTGAGTGATTAAAAATAATAGATATTCATTACACTAACGAATAACAAGTTCAACCATGTAACTGTTAAATGCAGTAAACAATAGATTTAAATAAATCCCATAAACATCTATTCTTTTATGTATTTTCTCCCTATTAATTTGGCCATCATATCTTAACATTTTTAGCTAACAAGCTCCTGAAATAAAGTTCAGACTTTTTAAAAATAATTTTAATAACTGAATCTGCTCCCTTTTTTTTCATTTAAAGTTTCTAATTAAGCTTAAGTTCTTTGCATCCAAATTTAAATTTTATTCTCAAAAAAATGTGTTTAAAATTATTGTGTCCCTATTCCTTTGACTACCATTCAGAGCACCCTTCAACATTACCGATAGAAAATCGAAAAAAATGTCAACGAAAACTGTTTGCGGTTTCTTTATAAGAGATTACAAACTCGTTGAAATTAAAATCGTAGCTGGTTGTACTAGTTTTTAAAGGGTAAAAAAAAAAATTGAGAAGTTTAGTACTTCGTCATCCTCAAAGGCACACAGACGCTTCCACCAATGTCCGAAGCCATTTTTACTCTAGATGTGACTTTAACTCGTTTAGCCCGGGCATTCAACTCATCAACTAGTTGTTTCAATTATATCTTTGTGAAAAAATGCATCGTCCTAAAGTACTCGGAATGCAGAGGAAACCACCATCAAGTGAGAGGAGGGTTTCGTGGAGCATCAGATGAAGAAACTTAAGTAAGCACAGACAGACAGGCCAATTCAATCTCATTACTGTCTTCTTCTAGCTCACATTCCTGAATATCATAGTTCACAGTTTCTTAAATTGAATTCAGATTAACATTAGAAGTAAAATATTTGAAACCCAGTTTTCAAAAATCAAAGTTCACTTTTAACAATAATATCATCTGGAATATTTTTTCAGAAGTAGAAAATAGTTCACGTAAAAATCCCTTTTACAAATCTGCAGCTACTCATTTGATGTAACTTTCAAAAATGTCAGTTTAGTAAATCACTTCGGAAACGTGAGTTTACAACATTATTACATCCTTCAAATAGAAGGTCTTAAACTTGAAGTACTTTGCAATGCTACTACTAATGCTTTAGAAGTCTGAGTTAAGACTATCTTTCAGTGGAACTGCACTGTAAGTTTTGCCACTGTAGAGGTATGTTTATACATACACTAATATTTATATAAACAAAATCTTTAAAAAAACGGAATAATATGGACGCATTTGATATTTTAAAGAACAGCTTACTTATATTGAAATTGGACGAATTATTAAAGCTGCAGACCAAGGAAAGTCTCATAGAAGTATTGGAAAGCCTTTTAAACGGCAAAACTCAACAATTAGTAGATTGGTGAAGATATGTAAACACACTGGTAAAACTGAAAGGTCTATTGGAAAAGAGAGAAAGCTTAAAACTTCAAAAAAGGAAGATCCTACATTGTTAACGCCGTCAAAAACGATCGTAAAATCACATGTTCTGAAATAAATGAAGGAATTATTTAGAACATGTGATTTTACGATCGTTTTTGACTTTCTCAATTTAAAAAGGAAGATCACCACACTTTGACTGATGAATGTAGTAAATATCTTCATCATTTAACAAAAGAAGAATTACTTAAAAATCAAAGCTTAAACCTGCTGAACATATTGCAAATGAAATATTTTACTGGTCTACTTTGTACGGTGTTAAAGATATATCAAAGTTGATTGGTTGTGATAGCACAATTGCAAATGTAGGTCATAATGGAAGTGTTATCCATTGTTTAGAGGCTAAATTAGAAAGAAAGTTAGTATGGCTAATAACACAATAACACAAATGAACTTTGCCTTCGACATTTAATAGAACAGCTTGATGGTAAGACAACCTCAAAGACAGGGTTTTCTAGACCCCTAGAGTAGTTGCTTTCCAAGGTGACTGAAATGGAAAGAAATTACAATTTCAAGCCAATATCCGTAGGTCCTGGCTTAATTGAAATTCGTGAAGAAATAGTAAATGACTTATCTTCAAATCAGAAATAACACCTGATGACTAAAAAATGAGATAAAATTTAAATCAATATATGTATGATATTCATAATCATGCAATTAAAATAAATAAGTATACTTATAGGGAATTTAATACTCTATTAAAATTATATTATAGTTTTAAAATATTAAATAAAATGGCTCCGTATAAAACAAGTTTGCAAGAAGACCTAAGAAAACGCATTTGCCAATTTAGAAATTCGCATCTGGAAAAGCCGAAAATCTTCACAGTAAAACACTTTCTAGATGAAGGAGCATCGAAAGCGACCATGTATCGTGCTCTAGAACGTGTTGATAAAAATTTAGGCTATCAACGAAAAAAAGGTAGCGGTCCAAAGGCGAAAAAAATGGACAAAAAGCACATAGACCAATTGAAAAAAGCATTTGATCATCATCACGGTGTTTCACAACGTCAAGTAGCTCGTAGATTCAATTGTGACCAATCGTATATATCTAAAATTCTTAAAAACAAGACAAATATTAGATATTACAAGAAGAAAAAGATTCCACATCGAAGCGAAAGCCAACTAGCCGAATCAAACCTTTGTGTCGGCATATATACCGCAATTTTAGGAATTTTGATTTTGTCTTGGATGACGAATCATATTTCACATATACGAATACAACATTGGCTGGCAACGATGGCTTCTATTCTAGCAACGTGTCATCTACAACTAGCGACGTCAAATTCAAAAGAAAGAAAAAGTACGAGGAAAAGGTGCTAGTCTCTTTGATTATATCACCCAAAGGGACTTCAAAACCAATGTTTTTTGAAAGTAGCCAGGCAATCAACAAACAAGCATACATCGGATGTCTCCGCAAGTGGTTAATACCCTTCATTGATGAATATTATAAAAATGAAGAATACTTGTTCTGGCCAGATTTAGCTAGCTCGCACTATGCAAATGAAGTGGTTTCTTTTCTCGATGCCAATAACATCAAATACCTGCCAAAGGTAAAAAATCCACCCAATGTACCAGAAGCTCGACCGATTGAGGACTTTTGGGGTCAGTTGAAACGCTTAGTCTACGAGGCTAATTGGCAAGCAATTACTCAATAACCATTCCTCAACTCAAACGACGTATCGTGAATTGTCTTAACAAAATGGATCCGGAAGTGGCAAAACGTTATGCCTCAATGACTTCAGTTTGTCTAGGTCGAATTGCTTTTAATGATGTTATTGAAAACCAATAAATATATTTTTTTAAATATCATATAATTGTTTATAAATTTATTTTAAATTAAATTTGATAGCTATGTAACTATGGCTATAATAACAAATTTAAAGTTGTCTCATTTTTTAGTCATCAGGTGTTATGCCTATAAAGTATGCCAGACAGTAATTTCAGAAACTCTTACTGAAAGTTTGGTAAACCAAAAACGAGGCACTACAGTCCATCCAAGGTGGCTCAACACAGATTCTTCCTTACTTTTATTGTGGATATGCAATCCTAGATTAGAGGGAGATGAGTTAAAAAACTTAGAACTAATTGGTAAGTTTCTTGTATCAGTTTACTTCCCTATGTGGTTCCAAATCAAAGTGAAGCACAGTTTAATAGAGAGGGCACGACACATCTTGAACCAACTCACCCTTATCAAACTTTAAGATAAAAATATACAGAAGATTATTGAAAAGTATGTAAGATCTTCAGCAAGGTATTCTCATTCTGAAGTCTTATTGCAAACATTACTTTGCAGCTAAGACTAGATTGAAAGGAATTTTGCTGCTAATAAAATTCTGGGAATTAGAAAACATCAAAATATGGAAAGCCTAACTCCCAGACATCCAAGATTCCAAAATTAAACTGGCATGCAACCACATTTATTGACCTTAAAACATGGAAAGAAGCTTATCAACCCATCTTAACCTGTCAAATAAACAATAATGATTTTAAAAAAATTCTTGGAATGTCCACAAGGAGTTGAGAGAGCATTTAAGGAGGTAAAATTAATTTTCCTTATGCTTAACAATATATTTTGATTGAAAAAAATATAAGATATAGTTACTGTTATGAAAATAGATTTTAAAACAACTAGCTTTTTTTATGCGGTGCAGCTTCTGAAACAGTCCTTGTTTTTAAGAGAAGAGATGGTTTTATCCGAGCAAGAGCAGAAAATAGAGCGATAATGCCTCTTTTTAATAGCAAGAAGGACCTATTACAGAATAAATTATGAAATGAGTTTAATTTTTATTTGTTAAATATTAAAATCTTGATATCGTATTGTAGAGAAAGCATTTATGAAACCTGGTACCTTACATGGGGTATGAGGCGGGGCTTGCATACCTAAAATAACAGTAGTTTGAATACTTTCCAACACTTGGGATGGTAGAATCTTGCTGAGTTGGTGGTTTACCATAGTTGCAAAATTGAAACATTATAGAAGATAAAACGAATTTTCTTCAGAACAAACTGATGGAACAGGGTTTAACTCATAATCTAATTTTACTTGTTTTCTTTATTTTAAACAATTTGCTTCAAAATGCTCAATGTATATAAGTGAAAGCTCACTATGTACGTATGTCTATTTGTATGTATGTATGCATATATGGATGTATGCATGTATGCATGTATGCATGTATGCATGTATGCATGTATGCATGTATGCATGTATGCATGTATGCATGTATGCATGTATGCATGTATGCATGTATGCATGTATGCATGTATGCATGTATGCATGTATGCATGTATGCATGTATGCATGTATGCATGTATGCATGTATGCATGTATGCATGTATGCATGTATGCATGTATGCATGGATAAATGTATCGCTCAAATTTTAAACTGTTACAAATATACTTAAGAAAAAAAAAAAAACGTTTCAAACTAATGCTTACAAAAGTATAAATTAATATAAAAACTTTAAATACGCAATAAATAACTTTTAGTATTCTCAATTGCTGCTCGAAATTTTAATATGACTTCGTAAAAAACATTGAGTGTCACAGTTCGCATAAAAATTTGAAATATAAGAAATTAGGGATTTATCCACCAAACTACAAAACCACTTGCACCGAAGACCAAAGCGGCTTTTACAAAGATGGTGAATTTTTCGCGTTTCACATGAGCATTTGACTCGTCTCCCATTAGGATCATTTTTCAACAATGTCTTTATGAATTGAATCGTTCGTTGTCATTTAATTCGAACTATTAAATGGTGTGCAATGAAATTACAAATTAATAACTTTTGCTAAATTGAAAAGTAAGAATATTCAAAAATAAGAATTTTCAAAGAGCTTATTATAAGATTTTTCAGAAGTGAAGAAAGTGCGTCTTCCACGAAGTTTATATTTTCTAAGGCTGCTTTCATTAAAAAAAAACAACAAAAAACACATTGATTAAGAAATTCCTCAGAAATTTTTTTTGCACGCAATGTTGGGAAAAATGCAACCGTTTGAGATTGAGCAGTTTTTTGATTAAAGAGAATTAGATTCGGGAGGAGCGGGGTTAGTTGTCTCACTTTTTAGATTTAACACTGCGTATGCTTTATTTTTAATCATATCAATTTCTAATTTGGTGATTTATTTTTTTGCGATAACTCTGGTGAATAGTTTTCGTGACATTGAATAAAACAATTGTTCTGTAAAATAATTTCTAAAAGACGTCTTCTGTGTGACAACCAGCCCTAACCGTGGGGTTGGTTGTCACACAATGTAGAGTTAAATGTCACATTTCTTGGCATGTTTGGATTACAACCAGTTAATGTAAATTTGGGTACAGCTTAACTTTGTTGAAGTAATTCTCAGACTAAACTTTTAGAATAGTCTGAAATTGATTTTACCAGAGTTAATAGTCTGAAATTGATTTTACCAGAGTTAATAGTCTGAAATTGATTTTACCAGAGTTAAAAAAAAATTCTTTGTGCTGAAAACCTTTTATTTACTGTGTTTTAGAGTACAACATAACATAATCCTTAAATGAATAACTTTTTCTGTTTTTTTTTAAACTTACAGACATCAAAATACGTGTCTTTGTATTTTTGATGTCTGTTCGTTTAAACAAATTTTGAAAATGATATTTTAAAGTTACTTTTTCTTGGTGATTTTCATTAGGTTTTAAAACTCTATCATAAAGAATCCATGAATTTGCTGCTGTCATGTCAATAAAGTGATAAAAAAGAAAATGCCATTTTTTGATTTTCAATAAAAGTTTGTGCCTGGCAATTATGGCATCCATTAAATCAACACCTTCCATGTGACGGTTTAACTTTTTAATAACAAATGGACAGTTAATGTCTATCTTATTCCTTAATTTATTTTGAAAAAGGGCATTATGGTGGTCATAAATATGCTAATATGGGTTCTAGATATGCTAATAGAATAGGACAGATATAATAATTATCAAAGTACAGTATGTAATTTGGGTTTACTGGGATAATGGTAGATAATCTTAACGCAACATTTGCACAAGCTCGGAGACCTGGTTGATCTGTCCTTTTGTTTTCTTGAGCAGAATAAATTTCAAATTTACAGGCAAATCCTTTAACTCCATTGAATAGAAATATTTTAAAACCCTCATTTATTAGCTACTTAAGTTAGCCATTTTTTAAAGGAATATACTCCTTTAAAAAATGACTAACTTAAGTAGCTAATAAATGTTCGTCTACTGACAATTAAGCTTCCAGAGGAACCATAGAACTTGATGATGATGATGATGATGATGAAGATGATGATGATGATGAAGATGATGATGATGATGATGATGATGATGATAATGATGATGATGATGATGATGATGATGATGATGATGATGATGATGATGATGATGATGATAAAGATGATGATGATGATAAAGATGATGATGATGATGATGATGATGATGATGATGATGATGATAAAGATGATGATGATGATAAAGATGATGATGATGATAAAGATGATGATGATGATTATTGAAATATGGTTTAAACATGGTTTTATAAAACATATTCCGACAATATTTTCATGGGCAGTAACAGTTTAGTGAGGTCTTTTGAACTTATGAAATTCAAAGCCATGATATATATATAAAAGCCATATATAACAAAACATTGCTAAGTTAAACTTGTTTTAAGTTAATTGAACCTAACCCAAACCCTAACCATAGAACCAAAGAACTCTTTAAAATCAGATTATTAATAAGTTATCTATATTTATACAGTCTATAATGAAAAGGATTTCTTAAGGTAAGTGTTTAGTGAATTAACTGGCAAATTTGCATTGAAATTATTTAACTGTCAAATTGCTCAAATCTATAATGTCATACAGTTTAAACAATACTAGCTTCAAACTCTGGGCACCAATAAGACCACACATAAGGCAGTCGTAATACTGACATGCAAATAATTATGCCAATATATTATCTCAGTTCTGACAGATTTGGTTTTACTGGCTTACTAATATTTGTCTGTATCGAATGTAAATTTGATTCATCTAAAATTATTTACAGCAACTTATCTGAAAAAAAAAGCTTTAAACACTTAAAGGTTGAACTCATGTCAAGAAATTGGCTTGGAAGACAATCATTCTCTTAAAGTTTAAGCTGATCGTCTGTCAAGATTAAGCTCTTAGTTTTCCACATTAAATGAATTTTTTTCCCCCCTAACTTTTGTGAGTATGATTAAGGTAAATACACTTTTTCAGTTTCAGTTTTTTGCTTTTCTCCCTGCTTTTTTTGATTTTATCTTATCTTCATCATGACCGTCGTCATTATGCTCATTTTTATCACTCTAATCTCCATCCAATATTTTTAAGTCTTCATCAAATAAACCTCCTGCACTTGTTGCTGGTGTTCTAATAAGGAAATGATATTTAAAGTTTTAACGAAGAATAATAAAAAAAAAGGCGTAAGTTTATATCTTTGAACGTTGATAATTAACTCCTAAAGATTAGGAATAATCACTCTATAGTTTAAGATAAAAACGCATGTAAAAGCATCTTAAATTGAAACTCATAATCTATTATCAAATTTTTTAATACAAAAATAAGTAATGAACGAGCTTCTCAAAAGGTTCGACTCAGCTATAACTGATAACTGTTTATTTTCAGACTAAACTTATTTCAGAAAACTATACAAAACTTCAAACTCAAGTCTTAATCACCTGGGTAAAGAACAAACTGCCAAACTAACTGGAAAAAAGTTTAAGCAGAAATTAAAAAAGCTTATCCTATTCAAAAACCAAGAAAAAATTGTTTTATTATATATATATATATATATATATATATATATATATATATATATATATATATATATATATATATTAGGGCTGTCCAAAAAAATTTTTTTTTTCAGATTTGATTGCATAGTTGTTTATTTTGTGCCATTTTACATAGTAATTGACTGTGCAAAAAATCTTTCCAATCAGATAATGTTTAGGGGGTGCTCAATGACCATAAAGTTTTACGAAAAATGTGAAAAACATGGAAAAAGTAACAAAGTTCCACAAATTTCTAAAACCCGGTTAATTAGATTTTTCAGATTTGATCAGTTTTAATTATCTCTAAATATTAAATTCTGAATACAAATTACAATCCACATCCACTTTAGACTGGTTTATTAGCAGAGAAATTAATGAAATAAAATACTGCAATACGACTAAAGTTCTGCGGTTTTTGTTATATCAGAATTTTTCCAAAATAAAACACTAGGATTTTTGACTCTTTGTCATTGATTAAAATACGAATTATAAACAAAAAAACATATGAGCAATTAACATTTAATTATCGTAATGTTATAGTTCGTGCAATGTTAATGCTAGCGAGGACTATAACTCTTCAGAGTACACTTTCTGGCATCTGGCACTCGCTTTCTGTGATCCTCAACCACCTGAATTAACCTCTGCATTTCAGATTCATTCCTTGTAATCGATTCATTAAACATCGACATTAAAGCCACAGATCGTTCGGCAGCATCATTTACTACTTTCAATGAATATACTAAATATTTTCCTTCTTGGTATTCTGGGGAATAATTCCAGGTAGCTGGATCGTTGTTGAACAGAAAATCAATATCAACCTTCATTGACCGCAACGCACTTGCTGAAACTGATGTCACCAGCATGTCCAGAGATTTCTTCTCTAGACTTTCAATGTTCTTTAATTTGATCAACCTTTCAGACCAGTTCTCACCGTGAAATTTCATGTTGGAAATCATTTTTCGCTTCTCTTCCGTTTGAAGTTTGTTTGAAAACAAAGCTAGTGGGACCAATTCTGGTGAAAGGTACCACAAATGGTTTTGAAAGTTCTTGACTGCTGCTTTGGAAATCGTTTTATTCACAACTGCAAACTGCTTAAGTTGCTGAAACAGAAACAAGTCATTAACTGGAGCATCGCTGGCATTTGTGCATGATATCCAAGATTTTACATAAACCAGACTAGCAAATAAGCAAAATTCACAGAGATTTTTTTCCTCTTTTGTGGTCAACTTGAACTCTTCACGAAATAAATAAATCTTAAAACAATAAATAACCTTGGCCATCCAGCGAGCCATGTGATAAGCACCAGGGATCTTGAAATGTTAATTTTTCTCTTCTTGATCAGGCAGTTTTCCAAGTATTAACAGACAGAGATCCATGATTTCTTTGTAGTCATCCCTTGGCATTTTAACATGCAGGTTTTCTTTGAGGAATGCAATCACTTCATTTTGTAGTTCTTGCACTAGGGGTATTTTCATTCGAATGTCATCGAGAGGTTTGAAATTTCCTTGATTAACTTTGGGCCAATATTGCTGAAATCTCTGGAAAAGAGGTATGTTGGGACCAGATGATGGTCCAAATAGTGATCCAAACACTCCTGCTACAATGATCTCATGAACATGGTGTCTGCAAGCGAAATATAACAAATTTCTACCTATATGTTTCTCTAGAACTACACATGCACCATTTTTGGAGCCAGTGTTAGAGGCTGTAGTATCAAAACTCATTCCAATAACATCACCAATTATGTCCCAGAAATTAAGCAGATGAATAACTGCTTTTGCTTGGGCTTCTCCAGTTCCAGCTGACAGTTTTGCTATTCCAAGTATTTTGTTAACATTGTGACCTGTCACACCTACAGATAGCCGGTCAACATTTGCTTTAGGGGCTGCAGAATTTGTACGATCTATCATCAGTTTGCCATCCCAGTGGACGATTAATGGTGGTTTGTCCAAATCGCAGAATTCAGTTCGAACAGTGGCTTCAATATTTGATCGATGATAGGTTCGTTTTCTACGGACTGTAGAACGTGACAATGATCCATCATCGAGGTTCTGTCCACCAGCCCTTGCAATTGCTGCTGCTAGTATAGTAAATTTTGTGTCAGATAGATTAATTCTGTCTAATGTTGATGAAACATCAGGCGAGTCAAGAATTGTATCTAAGATACATTGTCGTTTTGGAGTACTTGCTAAACTTGATTCAGCTGACCCTGAAGAACTTGCTTTACTGACTTGTTGTCTGTAATAAACAGGGATTTCTATCTCAAAATCTCTATCAACCATTTTGTCATTATCAACAGCATCGTTATCGTTGTCATCACTATAACTTTCGTCATGTAAAGGTTCAATAACAGGAACTATTGCACTCGCACCAGATTGTCTTTGCTCTTCTTTTAGCTTTCGTCCTCTCTCTGCTTGTTTCCTTGCTTCATTTCTTTCTAATTTTGAAAGTTCTTTGTCCTCTCCAAACATCACCATTTTTCTCTGACATCTCTGATCCAATAAAAATTCTTTATCTTCTTCAATTCTGATCATGGTTTCAGCATCCTTGTGGGCAATGTCAAAAAGTAGGCCAATGGTGTCTGTAAATGATTTCTCTCTCGATTTCTGAGAATCTGACAATCTGGATTTATTTTTTTTTATTAATTTAAATTCCTGGACTAAAGTTTTCAACTTTAAGACTACATTCGGATGAAATGCTGTCGGAATACGGGCTTTATTCCAAATAAAAATCAGTTCATCAACAGTTGTTTTAAGACTTTCAGGCACTGACTTTTTGGTTGAATAAAGATGATAAAAAAATGTTTTTAAAACATCAGATGTTAAGGGAAGAACTTTATCTTGGTAGATTTGGCTCTGGTTGTCCAATTAAAAAGATTTTGGTTTGAAGTCGTGTAGAGATAGCAACACGAGATGATGCTGCCATTTCAATGATAACTGAAATATTATGAGAAAATCAAAACTCAATACCATATTATACAAACTTATCATTCAGTTGTTGGTTTATGCAGCTGCAGCAATATATTACAATAATTATTACTAAAGAAATTAAATAAATATTTTCAAATTAGAAATTATTATTATCTGCACTTAATAACAAACAATACACTACCAGACTACCATGCTAGTTTTCTGTAATAGGTTACTAAGGTTAGGTACTATCAAAATATTAATACATTTGTTGTCAAACTGAAATTCCAAATAAAAATAATATTTATACTTGTAAACCTTTTTATTCTGTTTGAACAAATTCTAAATTGAGTTAAATAATAGTATTAAAATTATGAATACAAATTTTAACAAAATGATATAAACACAGTTGTTTTAAACACTAGCAGACATTTTTTAGTCTGGTGCCCTGATGACAGTTAATCTGCTGCACTTTAATTAATCTATATAGCACGCAATCAGACAATATTTCAGTGGAAAAAATCTAACTAACCAGGTTCTAGAAATTTTTGGAACTTTGGAACTTTTTACACGTTTTTGACGTTTTTCGTAAAACTTTATGGTCATTGAGCACCCCCTAAACATTATCTGATTGGAAAGATTTTTTGCACAGTCAATTACTATGTCAAATGGCACAAAATAAACAACTATGCTTTCAAATCCGAGAAAAAATTTTTTTTCCTGTGTTCACATGAACAGCCCTAATATATATATATATATATATATATATATATATATATATATATATATATATATATATATATATATATATATATATATATATATATATATATATATATATATATATATATATATATATATATATACCATCATTCCCAACTTACTAGAACATTCCAATGCATTTATATTCAAATGGAATCTGTTAAAATGGAGAAATCAAGAGAGGTTGTCTTGATCATTTAAATGGTATATATGACCAACTGTTGGTTACCTTCAACTTAGGATTTGGAACTGAAATTGCCTAGATGAATTTATTTTTTTAATAAAAAATGCATAGCAAGACTTTTTTTTTTTTTTACTATGTTATTGACTTTTTATTTTATCGTATATTATAGAAATATCTCTATGTGAATTTGTTTCAGCGAAAGGTTTTTCCCGTAAAAAAACTCATTGTTACTATTGGTTGTTAAGTACATTTTCCGATAAACGCCCTGAATTCAACGCCTTCATTATTTTTCAAGTTCGTCTTACACAAGCACGAACTTAAAACTTTCAAGTTTCGTTTACGCATTCGCTCAAGCTTATTATTGAAGTCTGTCTTGACAAAGTCGATCTTGAAAATTCAAGTCAAGCTTGATTTCAGTTCGGTACTTGCATTCCACCCTGAACTTATTTCTCAATTTTATTATGACTTCGTAAAAAACATTGAGCGTCACAGTTCGCATAAAAATTTGAAATGTAAGAAATAAGGGATTTATCCACCAAACTACAAAACCTTGATTTCAAGTTCGGCACTTGCATTCCACCCTGAACTTATTTCTCAATTAAAACGATTAAAATATGATACCTCGTAATGCCCGCTTTCATGTACCGAATACAAAATCGATTTTCCTCGCTTTATTAAAAAATGATTATTTATCGAATTATTTGTTTTTCGCAGTTAAAACGGTTGTATTAAACGATTGTCCGTTAGTTTATACTCCAGTCCATCTGAGAGATCTGGAATTGTGAGGAGTAGTTGGATTATATGCTGAAAAAGTAAAAAGAAAGCTACAGCCTGAAACTGTTCTTTGGAAACCGAATAAAACTTTCGCAAAGGCTGCTGTTAATGCTGAAAATAATTTAAAATAGTTACTAAAAAAAATGTATATTTAATCAGATACCAATCGCGCATTCAAAATTTTTGAAAATTTCGATTTTTTCAAAACTTTTTGTAGTATGTGAATTTGATGAGCGCGGGATTTCAAAGAGATCTTTTTTTTTTATCCATGAATTAAAGGACTCTGGGTTATCAAACCCATTTTATTAGTACTTTTGTTAAAGTTTTCTATAAGATTTTTTTTATTCTGCAAATACCTTGTTCTATTTTTTGGTAACTCTACTTCGCAGAATGTTCCACGTTATTCTTTTTGTTTTTATAACGGTTATTCTTATATGTAATTGGTGTTGAATTTTGTGCTGTATATATTGCGAATACATTTTCAGTAAATATAATATTGAAGAGTGTATGGTATTACTATTTTATTTAACTAGATCATCCAAGAGGTTCTTTTATTTATGTGTTGAATTTGGCTGTAAAATTTTTCCACATATTTTTTTCGAAACTCCCATTTCTGGACTTTAGGGTCGTCCACAAATTATGTCATGTGCTAGCTAAGTGGAAGGAGGGATTCATGTTTCTGTTATAATTTGTTAACTGGCCTTGCTCGCAAATGCTCTCAAGTCTAAAAAGTTGAGATATTTCATTATTTTTTAAGAGCACAGTTTATTCATTAAGTTAATACTGCTTTACCAAATAATTTGAGAAAGGTCTGATGAGGAAATGCGCAGATCTTCTTATCCTGATTACAAATACCAAAAACCGCGCATTTGACATTTATCAGAATTTCTTTTTTCACTGCATTTATCAAAAATGTTAACAGGTTTGTTCTTCACAACCGTCGTCCGACTTAAAGTTGCAGAATTCTAGCTTTTTTTTCTGATGTAAAGTAAAACGTACAAACTATCACAAAAATGATCTCAATGATTCTTCCATTAGAGATAGTTGATTTATTTGCATGAAACTCTAAAATAGACAGTCCTGTGAGGTGGGAGAATTAAGAAAAAAATAACGATCAAAAAAGACGTACGCAAGATGACTCGTCAACCCTTCAAATAAATGATAAAGTGAAAAGGATTATGTTAAAAACAACAACTAAAAGATAGACGAACTCACGGAGACTTATTTAGCCTGCCACGTAAATAAATGATAAAGCGAAAAGAAGAAAAGTACTATAAACAACGACCGTACTAAGTACTACATATAATATTTACGTTTTTTTTAATATATATTTTTAGAAGTTTTATTCTAATGCTATTTTCTTGTACAGTGTTAGCATCGATACATTATTTTCTTTCCTAATGATATATTTTTTACGTTATTTTTTTCTCCCCTTTTTTCATAGATAAACTTGCCTTTACGACCTCCATGGTGGGAGCTATTTGACATTAATAGTGAAGAAATCGAAGACATTGCATTTACTTGGTGTGTATTCCACTCCAAGTAAACTTATGTTTTTGCTTTTTGTTTAGTAAAAGTATAACATCGTAAGTATTAATTTGTCAATTGTAAAATAGTGCTAAAATAACTTTGAAAAATAAAATATTAAAAATATTGATTGCAATTTACTTACAAGTAAGTTAATGATAAAATGGAAAGAAGAAAAGTAAAAAACAACAACAAACAACTGGGAAAAGACGTCAACACAAAGACTCATTAACCGGCCTTTTAAATAAATGAACATTAGGTATCGCAACCGAAAACAACCAAAAACTATATAAGCTCAAAAAAATAATTGAGTTTTACAGAGAGGAGGGAGACGGTTGAAAGAAGGAAGACGGAGTTTCAAAGAGAAGATAAAAAAGAATTGTAAGGAAGTGTTTAAGAAGAGTTTTAAAGAGAGAAAATTCTTGTGATTGAAAAATATTTGAATAAACAAGAAGTTTTATGAGTGAATAAAAGAGAGAAAGAAACAAGGAAGAAAGAGACAGAAGTCAGAAAAAATATTAATCAAAGACGAATAACCAGAAGTTTTTAGCCGTTTCAAATAAAGAAGAGATATTTGTATAAAAAGGAAAAACAGAAAGAGGAACAGTTGATAAAAACAGTATCGAACGCTACAAGTAGAGTAAGAGAGAACTATTTGCATTTTATAAACGTTACGAATGAAAGAGGGCTAACCATTACACACTAATAGAACGTTTATTGAGTTACGTTGTAACAGAATTTACTGAGTACGGCCCTTTCACAAATAATACTAGACCCATGCCTCCCTAAATCCTAAACCTTACTACAGCTACATAATACAAACAAACTAACAGTTAAACCAACTAAGAAACATTAAATCTTCTATTTGTTAAAAATGCCGCCCTCACTGTCCGATTAAAAGTTAAACCTCTTTTCTGAGCATTTAAACACAAGTGGTAAAATCAAAAGACGTGTGTCATCACTTAAAGCCAGGAAAAGGAGTCATCCTGTAAAATGCCTTTTGCAGGTTTACTCCTTTTTCTGGCCTAAGATGATGACGCAAAGTTTTGATAATTTGAGATTAAAATACTATTAGAAGCATGTTTTTGATTTTTAGGTGAAAACGCCTTATTTTTTTTTGTATGAAGATCAAAAGAATGAAACTCACCCAATATAATTTTAATCTCGATATTAAAAATTCTATCCCCGAAAAAATATCAAATAACTGCAGATTATGCTTTCTTGTTAAGTTAAGATTTAAAAAAAAGATTTGCAACAATCATCTGTCAAAGCCATCTGACATGAAGCCATGCTTTCAAAATAGTCAGCTAATGTCACTAAATCGCGACAATGAAATTGAAGAATTATCATTTAAGCCAGCAGTGAAATTAAACGTACAGAGCTCTTCTTTAAAGTAACTTAAGAAAATTAAATATCAAAGAACGATAGAGAAGTTAATATAACATATATGACTTTCTTTGGGGTTTAATTCATATTACTAGTTACAAACAAACAAAAAGTAAACGTAAATTTTTAAAAATATTAGAACCGCAGTAATTGTTGGATGGTTTAATGTCGAGAAGGGTGTGGAGGTACTACAGCGGTTCATTTTTCAGCCAATCAAAACTTTAACATATGCGATTGAAATAAAAAGTAGTGATCAACTGTAAAAAACGTTATTCCCACTTTCTCCGTTTTTCACACTTTATTCCCACTCTCCCCGATATTCCCACTCTCCTCTTTGACAGCCGGATTAAAATTAGTGTTGTTACGATTTTGAAATTATTCGACTATCGACTAAATCGATTAATATATTTTTCAAAATCGACCAAATGCGACTAATTCATTTTTAAAATCGATTAAGTCGACTAAAAATGTTGATTTAGTTGAAATGTTTGAATAAAATTTTTCATTCAAATATTTCGACTAAAAACTGTCAAGCAACGTTAAGTATATGATTATATTATTTGAATATTATAATCATATATTTTATTGTTGCATGACAATTTATTTTTAGATGCTATAAAACAAATAAAACTTTAAGAGATTTAACAAAAAAGCTAGGAGATATGCAATACTGTTATAATAACGCATGCTGTTGTTTTATTAATAGCATTTTCTTTGTTCAACATAAGTTCATCTTATCTATTCGATCAATTAAAATAAAATTTACTTGGTGACTGAAAATCCTTCTTTTAGAATTCATTTTACAAATATTTAAAAAGTAAGCTATTTGTGATTAGTGGATATGCATTTAGTAATTTATAGTCTCTTACATGATATGCAATTCCGATCATTAATATTTACGACGAAATTTACACTTTATTAAAAGGAAACATAATTGGCAGTAAAAGTATCATGATTAACTAAACTATTACCTGCTGTGAATTGTAATTTATATTATATGATTTATATATTGATCGTATACATATTTCATTTAGTGAATTTGTTCCAACAAAAGGTTTTTCCCGTAAAAAATTTGCTTTTAAAGGCCTAGTTTATTTGTAAACTCGTTAAATAAAACTCGTGGTTTATTTTAGTAAATGTGACTCTAACATAACGTAAATTTTATTTTCATCTCCAAATATTTGTAAATAACGACTAGAAAACATGCTGCCTAAATTAGGTTAAATTGACGTATTGTAAAATGACACAATTTAATTGACGTCATGTGAAATTGATGAATGACAACAAATCAAAGAAAAAAATCATTTAAAAATTTTTAATAATATTTATTCCAGTTTAATATACATGCGAAATGTCATTTAGTTGCTAATTTTGTTTATAGTCGGAATAACTCCGCCCTTTAATGTTCCGCTGTTGCAGCTGCATCTGTTACTCACTTAAAAAAAAAAAAATGTTGCACCTAAATATGCTGAAAAGGTTTTATCATTTAAATCATCAAAAAGCCATCACAATCTCAAGAAAACATAAATCTTAAAAATAAACTTCTTACAGCAAGTTGCACCGGAACCAGTTTCACAGCAAAAGTAGTTTTCGTTGACATAAAGAAAACCTACAAAAAGAAATTGGGAAAAATTTTGAGTGACCAAACATTTTTTTAAAGTTCTTATTTTGTTTGAGACGCCTTCACTGACAAGTAAAAAGCATATTATATTTAGTACAAAATGCGCACAACAAATTACATTATTAATTATCATCCTTACTTGAATATCCCACAGGGCAGCAAGAAAAACCAGCAAATGCTGTTCCAACTGGCATCTGATCAGTCCAATCCCTTCGTCCTTTCAGTTCAGTTCCAGCAGGACACTAAATATTTGATTTAACAAAAAGTTAAGATGGAACAAAAAAGAACTCTACCAGCATATAGCATTATGCAAGCTTCAACAGATCTATATTTTAATACAGCATTAGTTAAATTGACATTCTTAGGATCTCAAATCCCTTTCGTTATCTCTGAGTAAGCTTGATAACTTACAACAAATTCAAAGGTTGGGACAGCAACAACACTTGAAAGCAAAGCTGTCAAAATAACTACTTGGATCGAAACAATCTCCATGGTGATTGATCAAGTTTTTGGCTGTTTAAAAGATGGCTAAAAAAAAATCTAAGTATTGAATTTCATTCAACTTTTAATTCTAAAATTTCATCAAAACTTAGCATTTTTTAACTAGGAATCCTTAACAACGGCCAATTTTTGGAGCAGTAATGATACAGCATGAGAAGAATAGCTCGCTAAGGATTCTTAACTTAATTACTTATAAAATCATAAAAAGCAAAGTTTTTTTTTATTCTACGAACTTTTAACGACATAAAAAAAAAATGTTTTTAAACTTGTTTGCTGTTCCTTTTTTTACGAGTTTTTTACTTTTAAAACATTTCGATTAAGCATCGGCGGACTTTTCATCGTAAACTAATAATAACAAATAAAAGACAAATTTGTGAAGTTTATTAAAATAGAACTCTGTAAGCTTTTAAAACACCAAATTTCTTAGTGCGACAATTTTATTTGTGATTTTAAAAATAAGGTTAACGGTTTTAATCGAATAGAAATTCTGCGCAATGTCTTGAAGGGTTGAAACAAATTGTAAGATATCTAAAAATTTTTCTTCAATCTTATAACTTTACAGGTCTAAATATAAAAAATTATTCTAAAACTCGATTTATTTCAAACAACTGGTATAGAAGTTTGTCCTTTATTCGTTATCACTAATTAGTAACGGAAAATCAAATCGCCGATGCGTAATTTTAATGATCGTTTACAAGAGAAATACAGAATATTTTCCCTACCTTCCTTTGACTTGTTATCTGTTGGTTTGGCACTCCTCTAAATGATGTTGCGAAAACTTATTTATGAAAAATTTTGAGCCTGGATCCGAAAGGATTATTATAAATAACAAAAACTCACCTTTAATCAATGGATATTTTAATTAGTGTCTTTATCGAATTCGACTAAATCGACTAAATCGACTAAAATTGGACGTGTCGAAAGTCGAAATTAGTCGACTTTGAAAAATTGAATAGTTGATTTAATCAACTATGGGTCTCCTACTAATCGACTAAAAGTCGACTTTCTCGTGAAATCATCCTAAAATCCTTATTTAAATTTTTTCTCTTCATTTCATTTTATCAATCCTTAATATTGTTATGATGCTGATCAATCAGTAGAGACATCTTTATAAGTAGTTTATCTTGTAAAGATCAGTTATCTTTAAAGATTGACCCATGCGTAAGAATATCATTTATAGCTGTTTTTTTAATTCAACCAAAATATCTGAACATTGAGTCTAGTTTGCTCTATCACAATAACTTAACTCTTGGCTTACTGTATGCAGCACCACTTCATTAAAGTTTTGTTTTTCTCATTGAAGTAACCAGTTGATGCGTTTTTAAACAAAATATTAAGTAATATGTTATAGTACTCAATTAAGGATGCGAAAAAGTTTTAAAAATCTGCCACCCAAAAAAAAGTAAACAGTTGATGCGTTTTAACACAAAATGTTAAGTAATGTGTTATGGTACTCAGTCAAGGATGCGAAAAAGTTTTATTAATCTGCCACCCCAAAAAAAGTCTAGCCGTCCCATCTGCGCCCACCTATCTACGCGACCGCTTTTTATTAACTTTTTTGCTAATTTTTTGCTTTAATTCTCGTAAAAAAAGATATAAAATGCGCATTCGTGTTTTTTTTCTTTACTTTGTGATAGTAGTTTCCGTTTTATTTTGTTTGTAAATTCGATTTTAATTGATCTAATAGATAAGATGAACTTATGTTGAACAAAGAAAATGCTATTAATAAAACAACAGCATGCGTTATTATAACAGTATTGCATACCTCCTAGCTTTTTCGTTAACTCTTTTAAAGTTTTATTTGTTTCATAGCATCTAAAAAAAAAAAAGTCATGCAACATTAAAATATATGATTATAATATTCAAATAATATAATCATATACTTGACGTTGCTTGACAGTTTTTAGTCAAAATATTTGAATGAAAAATTTTATTCAAACATTTCAACTAAATCAACATTTAGTCGACTTAATCGATTTTAAAAATGAATTAGTCGCATTTGGTCGATTTTGAAAAATATATTAATCGATTTAGTCGATAGTCGAATAATTTCAAAGTCGTAACAACACTAATTTTAATCCGGCTGTCAAAGAGGAGAGTGGGAATATCGGGGAGAGTGGGTATAAAGTGTGATAAACGGAGAGAGTGGGAACACTCTTCTCGACATTTACTCCAACAATTACTGCAGTACTAATATTTTTAAAAATTTACGTTAACTTTTTGTTTGTTTGTAACTAGTAATATGAATTAAAACCCAAAGAAAGTCATATATGTTATATTAACTTCTCTATCGTTCTTTGATATTTAATTTTCTTAAGTTACTTTAAAGAAGAGCTCTGTACGTTTAATTTCACTGCTGGCTTAAATGATAATTCTTCAATTTCATTGTCGCGATTTAGTGACATTAGCTGACTATTTTGAAAGCATGGCTTCATGTCAGATGGCTTTGACAGATGATTGTTGCAAATCTTTTTTTTAAATCTTAACTTAACAAGAAAGCATAATCTGCAGTTATTTGATATTTTTTCGGGGATAGAATTTTTAATATCGAGATTAAAATTATATTGGGTGAGTTTCATTCTTTTGATCTTCATACAAAAAAAAATAAGGCGTTTTCACCTAAAAATCAAAAACATGCTTCTAATAGTATTTTAATCTCAAATTATCAAAACTTTGCGTCATCATCTTAGGCCAGAAAAAGGAGTAAACCTGCAAAAGGCATTTTACAGGATGACTCCTTTTCCTGGCTTTAAGTGATGACACACGTCTTTTGATTTTACCACTTGTGTTTAAATGCTCAGAAAAGAGGTTTAACTTTTAATCGGACAGTGAGGGCGGCATTTTTAACAAATAGAAGATTTAATGTTTCTTAGTTGGTTTAACTGTTAGTTTGTTTGTATTATGTAGCTGTAGTAAGGTTTAGGATTTAGGGAGGCATGGGTCTAGTATTATTTGTGAAAGGGCCGTACTCAGTAAATTCTGTTACAACGTAACTCAATAAACGTTCTATTAGTGTGTAATGGTTAGCCCTCTTTCATTCGTAACGTTTATAAAATGCAAATAGTTCTCTCTTACTCTACTTGTAGCGTTCGATACTGTTTTTATCAACTGTTCCTCTTTCTGTTTTTCCTTTTTATACAAATATCTCTTCTTTATTTGAAACGGCTAAAAACTTCTGGTTATTCGTCTTTGATTAATATTTTTTCTGACTTCTGTCTCTTTCTTCCTTGTTTCTTTCTCTCTTTTATTCACTCATAAAACTTCTTGTTTATTCAAATATTTTTCAATCACAAGAATTTTCTCTCTTTAAAACTCTTCTTAAACACTTCCTTACAATTCTTTTTTATCTTCTCTTTGAAACTCCGTCTTCCTTCTTTCAACCGTCTCCCTCCTCTCTGTAAAACTCAATTATTTTTTTGAGCTTATATAGTTTTTGGTTGTTTTCGGTTGCGATACCTAATGTTCATTTATTTAAAAGGCCGGTTAATGAGTCTTTGTGTTGACGTCTTTTCCCAGTTGTTTGTTTGTTTTTTTTTTTACTTTTCTTCTCTCCATTTTATCATTAACGTACTTGTAAGTAAATTGCCGAAAAAAATTTTGTAAAATTAGGAAGATATAAGTAACCTTTCTATAAGTTCAGGCAGAACAAAACGTAGCAAAATTGCTGCTGTAATAGCAAGAATTGTGAAAGAAGTATTATGCAATGAATCCGAGTTGTTGAATAATATTTTAGTGTTTAATTCTTCTAGTTCTGTAAGTAGTTATCAATCATGTCCAATTGTCAGCAATACTTTGTTATCCGAGTCTTCTCCTAAAAATCCCGAAAATTAAAGTTTGTTAAAAATTAAAATTAACTCTTTTATTAGTTTAGAAGAATTTAGTGATAACATCGAATGGAAAGCTTGTTTGCATGATGATTTAGACAGTGATAATATTGATGGCAACAATTACGTAGCAAAAGTGAATGAAAGTGTATCATATGAATTAAAGCAATGAACGATTGCATTAAACATACCTCATAGTGCTGTAAATAATTTGCTTCAGAATTTCCAAAAATCAACTTTAGATTTGCCTAAAGATGCTGGAACACTTCTTAGAACTGATCGAAATATTATTACTGCTTCTGTAGCTGGTGGTGAATATTTTTACATAGAATTAAAAAACTGGTTATCTTTGCTCCTAAATAAATCTTCGATTTCATCTGATATTACACAGCATACAATTCACACAAATATTGATGGTGTTCCTTTATTTAACAGCTCAAACATTTCTCTCTAGCTAATTCTTGGTTTGATTGTAGAACTTAAAAGTAACAATATCTTTCCTAGTTCTTGTCAGTAATGGTGGAGGCAGCTTAACACAATTTATCAAGCAAAACATGGCCTATTTAATGACATCTAAGCAAGCGCGAAAGTTTAACTTGACTGGCCATCGAAGCAAAACTAAATTTTGAGCTTTGCCACACTTTCAGATTTTGTTTAGTAACTATTCACTGCAAATTTGTTTTTTAGCCAAGAAAAGTAATACTTGCTAAATGGTTTAATAATGATAATAATTTTACATGTATACTTCAGCATCAACATACTTTTTTTATATGTATTTAGGTGCTGCTAAACAAAACTTTACCACTAAGGACACAACCAAGGAGATGCTTGAGAAGGAACTTTCTACGCGGTTTGGAAATTCACGGGACCGTGGCACTGTTATCATGAAATCCAATATTGCCAACCTAGCTGACCCAAGAATGCCACTTATATGGGGTGGTAGTGAACGCATCCCAGGGTCACCTGGTGCAAGTTTTAAAATCTTTTAGGTACGTCTGCGGGAAATAAATGACTTTAAAGTTGCAAGAATGGAAAAAATTTACCTTCTTTTTTGACGTAGCAAAACTGCTATAAAATCCATACCATTAGTCATAGACCAATAAAAATTGGTGGCAATGTAGCCTATGCCAATACCAAGATTTGGGTAAAGTTTTATCCCAATCCCTGCAGTATAACAAAAGTTATGGTAGCTTTAGTGTTGACTTTTTGTTGATTTTTTCACTTACAGAGCAAAACCTTTCTGATTATGGCCTATTACAAGCCCCCAGGCCATATTGTGGGTAACACATGTGCTACCCACAATATGGCCTGGGGGCTTGTAATAGGCCATAATCAGAAAGGTTTTTTTGAAAAAGTAATTTTGAAAAAGTTAACGTTTTTAAATATACATACATACATACATACATACATACATACATACATACATACATACATACATACATACATACATACATACATACATACATACATACATACATACATACATACATACATACATACATACATACATACATACATACATACATACATACATACATACATACATACATACATACATACATACATATATACTAGGGCGTCCCAGCCGCCCCAACTTTTTGCAAAATCGCTCTTCAAAATTTTGCAACTGTGTTTCATCATATATACACCGGAAATATATGTGTTTTTATGATTTTCAAAAAATTTAGCCAGCACAATCAAATTGAAGATTACGTTATATTATTGAATTTTCATCTTTTTAGACTAAAATACAAATTAAAGGATGAAAAACGCAATATTTTCCATTAAATGATGTAATATCTTGTACAATGTTCATTGTTTATAATAAAAATCGAAAACTCATTTATCTATTTAATCATCAATCATCATCCGGTGCTAGGAACTGCGACTTCTCTTGAGAACAAGATGATAGTTTCCGCTGATCTGGAACTCATTTTTCGCGAACTTTCCACTACTTGGAGTATATCTTGAAACCTTTCTTCGTTCATTGTTACACCCAAGAAATCATGACATAGCTTTACTCCTCTTTCAGCAGCTTCGTTGAACAATTGTCTTCAGTTCAAGAAAGTTGTCCAGTTTTGTCCATTCATTGACGTTTGAAGAAAATCATAGGGAGCATTCACAATAAGGAAAAATTCGTTGAACAACTCTCTTCAGTTCAAGAAATTTTTCCAGTTTTGTCCATTCATTGGTGTTTGAAGAAACTCATAGGGAGCATTCACAATATGGAAAAACCTTTTCCATATTGTGAAAATATGGAAATCACTCAGTGACTTAATCTCCTCTGAAATTGGTTTAAGGTTAGGGTTTCCGAAGGATGCTCCAACACGATCTGTAGTACTTCCAGCACTTTCAAATTGGAAGAGCCGGAGCCTCTTACTCTCTTTGTCTTTGTCAGATACCATTTGTGAGAAAAGAGCCAATGGAACAAGCTCTTCATTCATATACCAACTATGTCTGCTAAGAGCTTTTATTCCCTTGCCAGCAATTATAGAATCATGGTATGCAAACTGTTTCAGTTTCTTGACTAAAATCAAATTGTTGACTGGGGCATCAGCTGCAAGTGGGCGATTAATCCACCATTGCACGTAGACACTTACAGCAAACACACAGAAACGTTCTAATTTCTTGATTTGATTTTTAGTTGCAACTTCTGAATTGGGAAACTGCTCAATTATCTTTCCGGACAATAATACTATTTTCATAGTGAAGAGAAGTTTTGCCATCCATCTTTCTTTGTGCAAAGCTCCAGGGTGCTTCATGCTAAACTTCTGAGGTTCGGATCCTTTTGTAACTTATAGCAGGCTGAGTTCAATAAGTTCTTGGTAATCCCCTCGAGTGAAATTTAATGCTAGGAATTGACGGAAGCAATTTGTTAAGCTTTCTTGTTCCTTTTCAGTTGCTCTAAGAAGTTTAGGATAGTAAAAGCTTGCTTTATTAACTGGTGGAAGTTGTAAGTAGTGGCTCTTGAATCTGCAACAATTTATAATCATTATCACTAATTAAAGCAAGTCTATTTAATCAATTAAAAAATATTTTTACAATGATGTTGTTAAAGCATTAGGCTTACCTTTTAAAAAGTTGAATGTTTGGACCAGATGAAGCCTCTATATTTAATGAATCCCAACAGTCGCTAAGCATGACTTCTCCTACATGCCTGCGGCATGCAAACCACAACAAGGGGCGGTCTAGTTCTTTCTGCTGGCAGAAACGTGCTGCAGTATACTGTCCTGTGATGTAAAGAGTGAATTAATTAATTCTTTAATAAATCTATACCTAATAGCCTTACAATTAGTCCATTACTAAAACCTCCACTGTATTTGTAATCCTAGATTTTGTGCAAAAATTTTGTTGTTTTGAAATTTAACAAATTATTAACATTTCACAAAATTTAATAAATAATTGCTATGTTAAAGCCTAACTTGTATTTGAGGATGTTGTGTCGAAGACCATACCTATGATGTTTTTGTCGCATTTCCAATCTACAAGCAGATTTTTTGTTGCAACAGAGACAGCGTTACCATGTTTCAAATCAGCTTTTGTGGTTGAACTTGGAAGGGCTGGCACCCCAAGAAGTTTAGTTCCATTTACTCCCAATGCTAAAACAGGTAGACGATCGTCGGTGTCTTTGTAGTCCAGGGAAGCCATTAGTTTTCCGTCCCAATGTACCACCATTTTTGGAGATGGATTCCATTTGTCTTTTATTTGTTGGCTGATATGGGGCATTACTGATGTTCGATATCGGTGGGCTGAACTGGAACTTAGATTTATTTTTGAAACATCTCCGCAGACAGATATCATCAGACGTACGAATGAATTCATCTTAGTATTACTAATGTTATTCCTCACACTCCAGGCAATAACATTTGAATTCTTGAGAATATCATTTGGGACAAATATGTGTTCACCAGATTTAATTTGCCTTTTGTGTCGCCGTTCAATTTCAGAGCAGGTCTAGCTGGGTCCAGCAGTCCCCCCAACCGATTCATCACAAGAACAACTGGTTAACTCAAACTCATCAGTTTCTTTGAACATTATCGAATGGTCTCTTTTGGGAAAAGCTTTGTCATAGGTTCTTTTCTGCCTTTTCTCAACAACTTTTGAATGGGATTTGTCAATTCCTGAATAAGATGCTTTCCTATCAGTTATCATGCTTTGCATGAAAGCAATGCCTGCATCGATGGATTCTTTTTCCTTTGTTGTTTTATGTCGTTTTTGAACTTCCATATCTTGGAGAACAGATTTCTTATAAAATTTCATGGTAGCATCTAATGTTGATATAAATTTGTTGATTCCTGGGTTATCCAAGTGTCTTCGATTTTCATTGTATTTCATTAACTTCATAATTTCATTATATTTTTCTTTAATTATTTTGCCAATGCTGTTTCTTCCACTTAATGGAGGGATATTGACTTCAAATAATGCTTCAGGACATTATCAATTGTAAGAGATAATGCATCATTAAAGTTTAAACCCTTAAGGTTTGCAAGCAGGCAAAGTATTACTTGCTTCTTTGTTGGTAGTTTATGTCCCTTGATTTCCTTGTCATTGATACCAGGAGTGGTCCCTAATATCATTTTTATATATCGATCATTATGTCTAGTTTCCATTATGATAAATTTATATTACATATTAATCATTAGTAATCTGAAAAATAATCAAAGTTAGTTAAATAACAATACTAAACAAAGATAAAATAAACATTCATAAGATATTATTACGAAAAATGTATATTTTTCACAGTATCAAACTTTATGTCGCTTGTGCTAACTCATATGTGATCAGATTGCAGAAAAAAATTATTAGCAATTGTTTTTAGGCCCAAACGCCTTACCAAAAACTTGAACAGCTATCAACGACCAATTTTTGAGTTTTGTGGGGCGGCTGGGATGCCCTAATATATATATATATATATATATATCATTAGATAAAATTATCTTATTTTTACCTATTTGCATTGCATAACTTTTTTATGTTTAATTCTTATTTTTAGTTTACCCACAACAAGCTAGTATCATGGTTACTCCCTATGTTTCAACACATCCTTCGATTGCTGGTCAACTGCGATTACCTCCGCACGGTGGGAAAACGAGAAAACGTAAGGCAAACTGTTATAACAGGAACCAGTCAAAAAGAAAGCGACTTAGGCAATCAGGAAAAGAATATATAAATATGAGAGGCAAGATTATTTAACCAAAAAGTATTAAAAACAAAAGAGATTATGGAAATTGTTGCAAGTTTAAGTGTTCCGTGAAAGTTTCAGAAGACGAGAAAAAAAAATTATTTAATGGACTGTGGGGATTGTCTCAGATTGAAAAGCAATATTTTTTTGTAAAACTACTAAACGGTTTGATAAAAAAAACGACTCAGATCAATAAATAAAGTAAATCAAGAAGAAAATATACTTATTTTTACAATTTCTTTGTTGATTATTTCAAACATCGTGTATGTAAGGTGTTGTATGTATGTAAATCAAGAAGAAAATATACTTAATTTTTGTAAAACTTTTAAACAATTTGATAAAAAAAACGGCTCAGATCAATAAAATAAGTAAATCAAGATAAAAATATACTTATTTTTACAATTTCTTTGTTGATTATGTCAAACATCGTTTATGTAAGGTGTTTTATTTGTCTTCTTTAGGCATCAGGAGCAGGCAAATATCATACAATCATGAAAATAAGCTTGAAACTGGTATTCCTGCCCTTACAAAATGGGGGAAGCATTGTAAAAAAAAAGTTCTTGAAATGACTAAACAGAGTATAGAAAACCATATTAACTTGTTTCCACGAGTTGAGTCACATTATTGTCGAAGCATTTTCTGCAAGCAATACTTTGATGGTTCATTAAATTTAGAAACTTTATGATTTGTATTTAACATATTGCACTCAATATAAAATTTTACCAGCAAAGGAATGTATGTACCGCAATATTTTAACACAAAATTTAATAATGAATTTCAAAAGCCAAAAAAAGATCTGTGTGATACATGCTACCAATTTTGCTTTATTGAAAACGCAAGTGAAGAGCAAATCAAAAGTATAACAAGAATATTGCATAAAAAAATGAAACAAAGATCGAGAGAGATAAGGATCGGAAGTTGAACTCCCCTACCACAACCATAGTTTGTATTGATCTACAAAATGTTTTGAGCTTGCCAAAAAGTAATCTGGGAAACTTCTTTTGTAAAAGAAAGTTAAGTTGTTATAATTTAACAGGTTGCTCTTCGCTGAACCAAAAAGCATATTGTCTATTATGACATGAAGGTATGTCTGGTCGTTCCGGTAACGATATTGCAAGTGCTGTGATATGTATGCTAAATCAAGTTTACAAGGATCTTCCTAATATTGACAAGTTTTTACTTTGGTTTGATTCTTGTGTTCCACAAAATAGAAACAGTCATATGTAAGCTGGATTGCGTGAGTTTCTTATTGATCATCCAAATATTAAAATCATTGAACAAAGTATTGTGAGCCAGGGTATAGCTCCTTCAGGAATGTGACAATATACATAGTCAGATTGAGAAATCATTACATTTGGCAGAAATATTCAGCCCTCCCGTGTTGGTAAAAGCAATGTTGAATGTTAACAAACGTAAACCATATTTTGTATACCAAATGGATTTTTTGTATACCAAAAAGGACATAAAAAATTTCTCAAAAATTCCCTGTCTTATGAACTACAAAAAGGTTCCATACTTTAATGTCAAAACACTTGTATATAGGTCTAATGGTCCTGGTCACGTGTATTTCAAGAATAGTTTTACAGATATTTATAAGGAGGTACGGCTATCTAAGCCAAAAAACACTAGAGGATCAGGAAGTAATCTTGAAGAACCATCAGTTCAATTGGCATCATGTTTTCGACATAATATTAAATTTTCTAGTGAGAAAGTAAAAGACATTGTTTTTATTTACCCATACATGCCATACATTATACATTATTTAAATAGTTTTTTTTTTCAACTCTTCATCCGGAAACAAATTTCATTTTAATTGTTTTATTTATATACTTTAGTTATGTTATGCAACATTCAGTTTTATTTTGTATAAGGTTCATTCAAGCTGTTGTTAACATGTTATTTGTATTAAAAACTTTGTTTATTTTCAATAAATCTTTTTAGATAGAAATGATTTTCTTTAAATAATATAGCTCTTGTTAAAAGCTGCCCATCCTTCCAGAAGCAATATCAGTTGAATTCTGTCAAAGTAGCAATAAGAAAGCTAATTATATCATCCCATCCATTTAAGTTTTCCAACGAAGTGTTTTAGGTTTCTATATTTGCGTTTAAATCCCTAAGTTAAAAGTAATTTGTTGTAATTCATTTGCTTTTCTTAAAATGTTTAAATTGTATTTACTAAAATATGGAGATAGCACAAAATAATATTAACGCGAAATGTATCTATCGAAATTATCTCCAAACAGGGTCGGGCCGTAGTAGCAATTTGAGCAACTTACTTTTTTTTTCAAAACAAATAATTATTTTTAGTATTTTTCAAGTATTGAAAAAAGTTTTCATTGATAAAAAATATATTGCCAGTTCTACTACATTACAGTGTAAAACTTCAACTTGATTTATCTCAGTTTAAACAAATTCAGAGTTAGAACAAAATAATTCTAACTTGACGATATATGTACATTAGGGTGTCCCAAAAATACGAAAAAAAAAAAAAAAAAGTTGTACACACCAAATTCTTTGTCTATACACTTATAGAAGACCACTAGTATTGAAAAAAGGTTTTTAAGATCACTTCAAGTGCTTACTGTAGAAATTTGAAAAAAGGGATTTTATTAAATATACTGATTTTTTTTAAACTCAAATATTTCCGCTTCTTCTAAATAAAAACTTACTCTTTTAACAATTCTAATAACTGTAGTTTTTTATAGTTTAAACATCTGTAATCATTAAAAAAATATTGGTAGCTTTGTAGTAGGATATGGTGGCAACTCAATAACTTAGTATTATCACACTTTTCTTGATCACTGTTCTAAATATTAAGAACTTTTAAAAACAATATGTATATATATATATATATATATATATATATATATATATATATATATATATATATATATATATATATATATATATATATATATATATATATATATATATATATATATATATATATATATACTGATATGTTTTTAATACAATAATTATTTGAGTATTATTTTTGTACTTTTTTGACAATTAGTTGTTTTCTTTGCAATTATTGATTTTGATTAAACCAACTTTATCTTATTTAAAATATCGACTTGTGAATACACCAACTTTGAAAGCCGCAATCTTGATTAAATAAGGTAAACAAACTTAAGCCAATCGTTTTTTTCTGATAAAAAAACAACGAATCAAACTGTTACTCTTTACAAAAGAATATTTTGCGTAGTTTATTATTACAAATTAAATATTGATAAAAATTAATTATAAAAAAATTAAAATATATTTATGTTATGGCGAAAAGAAAGAAGACTGCTAAAATAAAAAAATCCAACTATAATGTTAATTTAAACCCGCGTCGACCACTTTACATTCTCAGAAGTCCAATTTCTGTTTTTCCCATACATCAACTACCAACAAATGGAACAGTTCTACGATATTATCAGTATGTTATTACAGAAAAAAGTAAAAGGTTCAAGTCTACCCAAGAAAATTTCTCTTGCAAAACAAAGAGTGGGAGTAGGGATATGGTTTGCCATGACAAAGATTTTTGTTATGAAAGTATGGAGATATGTTGCCTTAGAAAAGTTGTAAACATATGGAAATATGCTGGTTTTGGAAAGTATATAATTTCTGAAGTACAAATTGTTAAAAAATTTATTAAACTAAATAAACTGTACATTTCTATGCGAAATACAAGTCATCTTTCCTGGAACACAATTACCAAAAAAAAAAATCACGAAAATCGGTTTGAAGAATTTCTTGAGAATTTATTTGATATTTCTCAAAACAACATAGAAGATAAAATCAAATCAGATAAAGATATGCCAAGATCGAATGATGCAGTTATAGAAGATTTGGCTTTTCTTCAAGATCAAAGAACAATGAGGAGAGGTGTAATAAGTGATAAATATGACATTGATATGCAGCAAAGAGTTGAAAGGAGACTTAAAAGGTATGAAAGAATGAGATCTTATGATGAAAAATGTAGAGTTAATGAATATTTTGGATTGGATAGAAAAGTTGATTTTGAAATGGATGAAGTGATCTCTCATAACTCAGATGAATTTGAGGCATCAGGTAAATGATTTCTCAAATTTTAACTTTAATTGAAAACTTTTAAATAATTATTCTTAATAATGGTTTAATTAAAATTTATATTTACTTTATAAAGTAATTACTGCTTTTTGTTACTTAGGTTCTGCTGCTCACCAATCTTCAGTTTCTAGTGATAGTGATTTAGATTTTCAAGAAAGGGGTGAAACCCAGCTTCCAACACACACAAAGCTAAAGCGTCAAAAACACTCTAAGTTGGGCTGTTCAGAAATTGCAATAGAGTTTGACAGAGACAATCTTATATTAGCTACAACACCTGTTAGTGTTAGATGCGGAATCAGCATTCGCTCACAAACAATGTTTCTAGGAGCTGTTATTAAAGCTTTAGGCGGAAATGTCAATGACTTAAATATATCTAGAAGCTCAGTAGCTAGAAGAAGATTCAAGTATATTGAAGATTTAGGTAGATTTGTTTACATTCAAAATATTTATATTCAGGGTGTTAGCTAGCCCAAAGGTGTATATTGGGGAATTCACAATGGTTTCAAAATTCCTAAAAATCAATGACTTTTTTTTTTTATTCTTATTTTGAGTTTTTTAGAACAATTTCTTGAAAATTTCCAATATTTTCCTGAACAACAACAATAAATATTCCCAATACAGCAAAAACGTGGTATAATGTTTAATTTTGGCTAACACCCTGATGTTAAAACAATCAATAGTAGTTATAAAGAGAAATAAATTCTTTTTAATTTAGGTACCACCATCAGATCAAGCTATTATGAAGAAATGGCAGGAAAGAATTTGATCTTGCACTTTGACAGTAAGTTGGTAAAAGAAATAGAGGAAAAGTTAAAAATTACTGTTAAGAAGGAAAGGGTTGCTATATCTGTTACCAGTCCTGAATTTACTACAAAAGACGATCGCCTACTTGGAATTATACCTGTAGAGAGCACTAAAGGAAAAAATCAAGCCATTGTTATTCAAAACATTTTAGAGTACTTTGAAATAGCGGATAATATAATTGGAGTCTGTACTGATACTACATCAAGTAATACAGGTAGACTAAACGGAGCTATAATAATAATAAGTAGAATTCTTAATAAATGTTTGTTTTGGTTTATGTGTCATCACCACATATATGAACTTCATATAAATCATGCAATACAGGCTATCACTAAAGTTAAATCTAAGGGTCCAAGTAAATCTATGTACTTGGCTTTTCAAAGAAACTGGGAAACTTCTCATGAATCTGTGAATTCAAGAGTTCCAGAACTGAAAAAATTTGATTGGAACAAGCTTGAAATAGGTAGCAAGCTTCACATCTTGGCGCTAGCAGCTAAAGATTATGCAAAGTATTCATTAGAGAATAAAATTTTTCCAAGAAATGACTATAATCACCTTGTAAAATATTTGGCTTTTTATCTTGGCGTCGAATCTGATAAGCTTAAAGAATTTAAAATTCATCAACCTGGAGCTTGTCACGAAGCAAGATTTATGGCGGATGCTTTGTATATTCTTTCACTAGAGATGACATCCACTGTTATAAGCTTTTTACCTGATGAAAATAAAAAAGAAATAGAAACATGTGCCTTTATTGTTGCTGTTTGTTATGCTCCATGGTACCTTAAATCTAGATGCGCTCAACACGCTGTACTTAATGATTTTAATGCTTTTAAAGCAGCATATGTTATCAAGGATGAATTTAATGCTGATATTGGTAATGCTTTGATTAAAAGTTTTCATAAACATTCGTGGTATCTTTCTCCAGCAATAGTTGTGTTTTCACTTGTTGATTCTCACTTGGAAATGTCTGTTAAGTATCAGATTTTGAATTCATTAATTTCTTTTCCAGTTCCAGACCAAAAAAGTATAAATATGGAAAAACCTAATCCAGTTTTAATCTTACCAAACAGCAAGCTTTCAGAACTTGTTACTGCTGATAGCTGGCTTATATTTTTACACCTTGGAATCACAAATCAAGTTAAAGATTGGGTTTCTTCTCATCCCAACTTTTCAAAAACTGAATCATATGGTGTTTTTGAAGTTTTTGTTAAAGGACTTAGTGTAACTAATGACTGCGCTGAAAGAAACATTGGCTTAATAAACGACTTTTTTAAATATTCTCAAAAGGAAGAACAGCGTCAAAATATACTATTGATAGCAAGAGAGGAGAGAAAAAAAGTAACAAAGAATGTAACTCAAAAAGAACTTATAAATATTTAAAGCTCTCTATATGATAATATTAATATATATTAGTGGACAAAATAATCACACTGTTATTTATTTTATTTTGATATTTTGAAAAGCTAAAAAATAGAGATTTTGGAATTTTACAGTAAGCACTTAAAATGATCTGAGAGTAATTTTTTAGCATGTATTTGTCTTCTGCCTTAGTATAGACAAGGAATTTTGGGTGTACAAGAGGAGTTTTAAAAAAAAGTGTTTTTTTGTATAATTTTGGGACACCCTAATGTACATGTTTAAATCAATTTTTAAAAAAATAGTTTCCTCATTATTTGTAAAAAAAACCCTTCACTTTCATTACAATATTAGAAAAAAAAGATAAATAAAAATACATTGTAGTGTGGCAACAATCCCAATATTATGTATTTTCAAGAACATTCCCATGTATTCATATTCAAATGGAATCTGTAAAAATGGAGAAATCAAGAGAGATTTTCTTGATCATATAAATGGTATTTATGACCAACTGTTGGTTACCTACAACCTAGGATTTGGAACTGAAAGTGTCAAGATGAATTTATATTTGTAATGAAAAATGTATAGCAGGATTGTTTTTTGTTTTTTTTTTTACTTTGCTATTGACTTTTTTATTTAATCTTATATTATACAAATATCTTTATATGAATTTGTTTCAATAAAAGACTTTTCCCGTAAAAAAAACTCATTGTCGCTATTTGTTGCTAAGTACATTTCCCGATAAACGGCCTGAAATCAACGCCTTAATTATTTTTCAAGTTCGACTTCAGCGCGAAATTGAAATTTTCAAGTTTCGTTTACGCATTCGCTTCAGTTCGTTTATTGCATTCCACCCTAAAAGCTCTTGCATTCCACCATGAGTTTAATTGTCAATTAAAACGATTAAAACAAGATACCTCGTAATTAGTGATGTGCGAAATTCGAAATTTCGATTGTGAGTTCGAAACTGACCTTTAGTTTCGTTTTGAATCGAACTTTTTTTTTAATTTCGAGCCATTCGAATTTTAGAAGTATAGCATCTTTGTTTCGAAGCGAACTCAGGGTTAATCGAACTTTATCGTTTAAAAGTGAAAGAAAAAAGTTATACAGTACCACAATGGCGGATAGTAACGATGGTAATTGTGAAAGTATTGTCTGGGAATTTTTTAGTAGGCAAAAAACGAATGGCATTAGAAATATAGGCATATGCAAAATAGGAACATTCAAGTTACATGTTTAGTGTCCAACAAGAGCAACAACAGGTTTTTATGCTCACTTACGTGCTGCTCATCCGAAAACGCATAAAGAGTGTGTAGCGAGAAATAAAGAGAATCGTAAAAGAAAACTTACGGAACAAGAACTGAAAAATGAAAATAACAGGCAAAGTAAAGTTGCTAATTTTTTTAGTAAGAAAGCATATTGGTCGTCTAGTCATCCAAATGCCATCGCTATAACGAATTCGGTTGGTCGCATGCTTGCTCTAGACATGTTGCAAGACGACTTTGTAGAAGGCAGAGGATTCAAAGAACTGATGAAATTAATGGAATCATAATATCTGGTGCCAAGCAGAACTAAGTTTTCAAGATCAGTTGTACCTAAGTTATATTGTAGTGTAAAACAGAAAACCGATAATGAAATATATCGACATTTTGAAGGTATTCCTTCATATTCATTCACGACTGACCTGTGGACTTCGAGGGCGCAAGATCCATTTATTTCTTTCTGCCTGTCATATGTAAGTCCTTAATTTGAGCTAAAGACATTTGCATTAGAAAACAAGCCGTTTCCAGGAAAATATACCGGCGAAAGCATTCTTGAATCTTTAGACAAGACCATCTAAACAAGATAATTGGGAACTTCCTCGGACTGTTCCAATTTATGCGTTACGTGATAATGGCAGTAATATGAAGAGCGCCATGAATCTCTCACAACCATTTTATGATCTTTCTTGTTTTGATCACACTTTAAAATTAACCATCAATGATGCCATGAGTAAAATTGATGAAATGCAGACTGTCCTTTCCAAAAGCCGTCGTATTGTGTCACATTATCACCATAGCTGCCAGGCTACACAGAATTTGCACAGAGAGCAGAAGCGATTAGGAAAGGTAGAACGAGAACTGATAATCAATGTTGCTACTAGGTGGAACTATGATTACTTTATGCTGAAGAGATTATGCGGAGAAAAAGATGCTATATCTGCAGAGCTAGCAATCAGTGAAAAAATTGATATTTTGACTAATGCAGAATGGAAGCTTGCTGAAGGTTATCACACAATTCTTGCTCAATTTGAACAAGCAAGTAGAGAATTATGTGGCAAGAACTTCCCAACGTTGTCTATGAAAATTCCGGCTTTGCATGGCTTAAATCAGCAATTGCAGCGATTCATCAATGATCCTTCATATAAGGGTAGTGGTGTACTTCTTGTTCGAAAATTAAAGTCGAAACTAGACCGACGATTTCCGCAATTCATATCAGCTTTGCCTGATGCAGCGTGTACATTTCTTAATCCACGCTACAAATCCATCTTCTTTTCTAAACAACAGTAAGCAACTGTTGTAGACAATCTTCATCAGTACTCTAAGAAATTCCGATCTCGTAGCGGTACTGGTGTTGGTGAAGGTGGACATGTTGCCTTGAGCGACCATGACACGAGCTTAATACAATCCCAAAACTATTACATTTTATGTTACGTGATTAACACAGATTAAGACTTGATGGTAATGGCAATGGCCTGCAGTTCAGATTTAACTTTCAGATTTGCTGCATTTTGGTTTAATTTAATTACAGATGAATAATAAAACAATAAAGCATAGGTTTTCATTTCTGTTTGCTATTTTAGTTTTACAGCTATTTATATTATATAATACTTTATAGGACCTGCACTTCCAAAAGCTGGTGCTCCCGCTCCTGCTTTTAGAAGTGCTGGTCCTGGTCAAACATCAGCTGCAGCCTCCAAGCCAAGCAGTTTATGGGATGACTTCGACTGCATGTTTACAAAAACAACTGCAAATAGGATGCTTCCAGTTGATGATGCAGCTTCTGTGCAAGAGGAGATCAGAATGTATATGATTGAACCTCCTATTGGAAGGAATGCCTATGTTCTTAATTGGTGGAAATTAATCATTACCGTCGGCCGAAACTCTCAAGATTAGCGAGGGCATTATTGGGTATTCCAGCAACCTCTGTAAATTTGGAGAGATTGAACTCGACGTCTGGTAATATTGTTACAAGAACGCGATGTAATCTGCTCTCTGAGCATGTGGCTGAACTAAATTTTATTCACGAAAATTTGTAGTAAAGCCGATAGCAGTAGCATACCAATGCCAGACTGCCCTGCCAGCCACAGCTAGTACAGTACACTGTAGATTTAGGTCTCGGACTCTATGGAACCATTGCCTATACATGTACTACTACTTTACATAACTGTATTGCATTTGCATTCATTATAGTATTGCACTTTTATTTGTATTGTATTATCTGTTAAATTATAAGTGTAAATATAGTCTTTGCTAAATAAGTCTATTAGTCCTAGTCTTTATTCTATGCACTGCATTGCAAGCACTGATTTTTTAACTTGAATTATTACACATTATAATTGTATTGTATAATACTAGTCTCATTTGATTTCATTCACTGTTATTTAACTGTAGAGTCTAGTCTGTGTTGCTTAGTATTTTGTTTAATTTGTAAAACTGCAATATGATTGGTTATTGAATATAAAATGTGTAATGTTTCGTTTCCGTTCTGTGTTCTGTCACACACAATAAATTATAAAAACACTTGCGAATGGTAACCAAGCACAAATGGACTTTGCATTTTTCACAAAAAATACGACTATAACCTGACTTGCAATGTCTGCAGTGTTGCTGTTTTTCAGAAAAGTTAGGCAAGTGACCAACATTGTCTACGCAGATTTCCCGGAGCATTTACTGGTCAGTGTTTTTTCTTTTCAACAGATGTATCACTTCTTGGTCTGCCTCGACAAACTTTTTTTTTTCGTAACAAAGAATCTGCAATACGTGTTTTGAACTCTAATAGTTGAATTATGTTTTTCCTTATATCTCCATTTTGTTTGCAATGTCTTTTATACAAAATCCAACCTTTCACCACTGCAACATTAATACAATAATAAATAACATGCATACACCATTTTTTTGTACCTAGCTTTATTCTATACAATGCCATCAACATATCGCATAAGTCAACTCCACCCATATGTTTATTATACTGATGTGTCATATGTGGGCAAGACACTTTTACAATAACTTAATCTTTACTAGACCATCGATTAATTGAATCTCCTAATGAAGAACCAATAAATGTTGATGCTAGCTGTACCACTCCATTATCCATCCAACATATAACTGTAATGTTAGAATTAAAATCAACCCTGTAATCTAATGAGCCACGTCCCATTTTTTCTAGCTCTTTTTTTTAGACATTACTTTTTCAGCACCATGCAAGCGGTTATTACGAATGGTTCCAACGGCCCATATTCAAAGATCCTTAAGAGTTTTAAACAGCTTTATGCTTGTAAAAAGATTATCCATGAAGATTTTATGCCCAGTGTTTTTTGGCAAATATTTAACAAGTTTAAGCGCTGCTGCTCCAACTTTACCATATTCTTTAGAAATATCTGTGTCTTCTTCTTTGCCAAGATAGATAAAATCATACAGTAATCCACTAACTCTACATCGTGCCCAGACTTTTATGCCCCATTTGTGCGGCTTCTTTGGAAGATATTTTCTGATTGGACACCTCGATTTTGTGGGAATAATTTGTTTATCAATAGACTGACATTCTTCTTGTTCAACTAACCTGCACATATCAAGAACAGATTGCACAATTGGTATAACTTTGTACAGATGATCATATTCTGCCGTGCCTTTTTTCGGCATGTGTGTATTATCATTTGTATGAAAATATTTTTTTAGTACTTCAAATTATATATATATATATAATATATATAAATATACATGTATATTATATATATATATATATATATATATATATATATATATATATATATATATATATATATATATATATATATATATAATGTTTTTAAGCAATGGTTTTCGGATCTTAAGCAGTAACAAAATTTAACCAAATCTGCGCAATGTTGCTGTACAACAACAAAGTAACTTTAATCATTTTTACCCATCCAAATTATAGCTTAAAAAAAATTAAGTGTTAAGATAAAACAAAAATAAATAATTTTTATAATTTTTTTTTTCAAAAATATATATGTAAATACTAACATAGAATCTAAGAATTATAGAAACGGCTTTACTACAACACTTTCTCAACTTGCAAAACATTATTACATGCAAAGCATTGTTCAATCGAGCAGGAAAACAATTTAAATTTAAGGACTTATCTGTGATTAATAATTTTATGAAGTCTGTAAATTAAATGCAACCTTTGGTTGCTTTATTTTTTAACAATTTTCAACTGTTGTTGTGCAACAACACCGCAAAGTAAAGGGTTAAAAAATGATAATTAATCAAATTATTCGTTTTTCGCAGTTAAAACAGTTGTATTCAGAGCCGCCGAGAGCCTTCGAGCCGCCCGGGACAAAACCTTTTTTGGCCCCCTTATAGATTTCGCTTCATATATATACTTAGCATAGAAGCAAAAAAGTACATTATGCCTTTATAGCTACTTTAACTTTATTTCATTTTTTGCTAACTAACCGCAGCCTAAACAATTCCTAACTTATATAAAATTTTTGAGCTTTTTTCGAGGTAAAATTATAAATTACTTCATCATATGACAATGATTTCGCGAGATCATTTTCAATAGACAAGATCATAAGATTTGAAAGTCGCTCTTTTCCCATGGTGGCTCTGAAATGGTTTTTTATAATCTTAAGCCTACTAAAAGATCTTTCACCCTCTGCAACGGATATTGGCATTGTGTGAAAAATGATTAATTTCGAAAATATTCGTAAATTGCTTCGAAAATAACATATATATATATATATATATATATATATATATATATATATATATATATATATATATATATATATATATATATATATATATATATAGAGAGAGAGAGAGAGAGAGAGAGAGAGAGAGAGAGAGACCTATATATTTCTACTAAATCACCTTTAAACCAACGTAATTCTTGGAGCATTTGTTTATTTTTTTCACATTCTTTTACCCTTTTGGAAGCCAATGCCCTATTTTGGGCACCAGAAAGTTTTTTACGATTCATTATTAACAGTTACTGTAAATAACCGTACGCATCAATAAAATAATAGATTTGTCAACTACGCAAACTCATCAAAAAGTTATAAACTCAATCTCAAAAAGCTAATGTCATAAATCAATGTTTCAATAGTTAAATATAAATCTTAAACATGAATTACCATAAATAAGTTGATCGTAAAGAGTTGAAAAATATTTACTATTACTTTCTAAATTCTGAATAGAATTATTTCTAAATTGTATTCACAGTTTGTTATTTTTTCGAGGAACTAAAAATAATGATGTAATGCGAGTAATATACACATTTCAATTATGGCATTTTAAGATTAAAAAAACTATTTTTATTTTACTTTGGCATCTGACGCCCTATCGACATCTGCCGCCCGGGACAAACTGTCCCTTTGGCCCCCCCCCCCCCCCTCTTGGCGGCCCTGGTTGTATTAAACGATTTTCCGTGGGTTTATATTTCAGTCCATGTAAAGGATCTGAAGTTGTGAGGAGTAGATGGATTATATGCTGAAAAAGTAAAAAGAAAGCTACAGCCTGAAACTGTTCTTTGGAAACCGAATAAAACTGTTGAAAAGGCTGCTGTTAATGCTGAAAATTATTTAAAATAGTTTCTAATAAAAAATGTATATTTAATCAGATAGCAATCTCGCCCTGGAAATTTTGAAAATTTCGATTTTTTAAAACTTTTCGTGGTATCTTTTCTATGTCAATTTGATGAACGTGGGATTTTAAAGAGATTTTTATTATTTATCCATGAATTAATGGACTCTGGGTAATCAAACCCATTTTATTAGCACTTTTGTTTAAGTTTTGTTTAAGATTTTTTCTATTCTGCAAAACACCTTGTTCTTTTTTTTAGTAATTCTGCTTCCCAGAAGGTTCTACGTATTTCTTTTTGTTTTTATAATGCTTATTCTTATATGTAATTGAGGTTGAATTTTGTGCTGTATAAAATTGTGAATACATTTTCAGTCCCTCAAATTGTGAATATAATATTGGAGAGTGTATAGTA
Organism: Hydra viridissima; assembly: GCF_058129835.1. Lineage (NCBI taxonomy): Eukaryota > Metazoa > Cnidaria > Hydrozoa > Anthoathecata > Hydridae > Hydra > Hydra viridissima. Next base: position 3,466,069 of record NW_028324305.1, read on the forward strand.
TAATTTTTTTGCTTTACGAGATCTCTAAGAGGTTCTTTTATTTGTGTTGAATTTGGCTGTAAAGTTTTTCCACATAATTTGTATACCGTACGATTCCATCTTCCTACTACACTGAACTTTTATTCACATTCTGTTGAGTACAGTTCAACTAAATTTCCATGAGTTTTTTAAATTAGTGTATAAATCTATTAGCCGAAACTGCCATTTCTAGACTTTAGGGTCGTCCATAAATTACGTTATGTGCTAGCTAAGTGGAAGGAGGGATTGATTTTTCTTGTTTGTTACCCGGCCTCGCTCGCAATTGCTCTGAAATTCAAAAAGTTGGCTCGAGATATTTTTTTATTTTAAAGAAACAGTTTACACATTCAGTTAACACTGCTTTACCAAATTATTTGAGAAAGGTCTGATTAGGAAATGCGCTGATTTTCTTATTCTGATCATTAATACCAAAAGCCACGCATTTGATAGAAATTCATTTTGACCAGATTTTTCCAAAATGTTCACAAGTTTGTACTTCACAACAATCGTCTGGGTAAAAATTTCAGAATCCGTGCTTTTTTTTCGTAAACTTTTCTGCCGTCCTGATGTAAAGTAAAACGTACAAACAGTCACAAAAATGATCTCAATGATTCTTCCATAAAATATTCATTTGCATGAAGTTCTAAAATAGACTGTCTTGTGAGGTGGGAGAATTAAGGGGTATACCCCCCCAAAATATTCAAAAAGAAGGGACTACTTATGAACCTGGAGCTTTTGTGTAGCTGTTTCTTTAAACACAAATATTTATATTAGTGTTTTTATGTTAGATTTAAAGCTGAAGTGATTTATACACAAATTTGAACTTCTTTTTCTCAAAATAACAGTTTTTTTTTCGATACTCGAACTCTAGCAAATCATATCTCCCAAGCTATAAATGGTAGAGTGGTGAAATTTTCAGGGTATATTTTTATGTCTCGTACTTGCAACTTAAACTAAAAACAGTTGAGTTAGGTCTTTTAAATCAAGAAATATTTTATATTGTCCCTATTTTAAAATATTTTGATCAAAGACTATGGGCAATCAAGGCAAAAATTATATTTTTTTAGTTTAAGTTGTAGATCTTACTTTATAGAGTCTTGTGTCAAAGTTTCATTTAGATATATTAAACAGTTCTTAAGTTATCTTATGCTATAAAAATTGACTTTTTCTTGAATTGCAGCCATTATGGACGACTGCAATGATTTTTTAAAACTTTTTTTTAGTAAATTTGTACAAATTTTGTAGGATCTACTATAACATATATCGTTCAATTGCATGCAACACTAAGTTGTCATTTTAGGTTTATCAGGGAGCATACCCTTTAACAAAAAAAAACAACGATCAAAAAAGACGTACACAAGATGACTCGTCATCCCTTCATATAAATAAATAATAAAGCAAAAAGGATTAATTAAAAAACAACAACTATAAAAAAACGAACTCACAAAGACTTATTCAACCTGCCATAAAAATAAATGATAAAGCGAAAAGAAGAAAAATACTAAAAACAATGATCGGAGAAGACGTACACAAGATGAATAATCAACCTGTCAAGTAAGAAAATGATCAAATGGAAAGAAGAAAAGTTTAAAAAAAAAAAAAAACAACTGGGAAAATACGTAAACATGAAGACTCATTAACCGGCCTTTTAAATATATGATGAATAGTTATCGCAACCGAAAACAGCCAAAAACTATAAAAGCTCAAAAAGACTTTTACAGAGAGGAGGGAGACGGATTGAAGGAGGAACACGGAGTTTTTAAGAGAAGATAAAAAAGAGTTTTAAGAATGTTTTTAAGAAGAATATTAAAGACAGAGATTTTTTGTGATTGAAAAGTATTTGAATGAACAACAAGTTTTATGAGAGTACAAGAAGTAAGGAGTAAACTACAAGTTTTATGAGAGAACAAGAAGCAATTAATCTTCTTTGATTAATAATTCTTCTGACTTCTGTCTCATTCTTCCTTACTTCTTTTACAAGAGAAAAAGAAGTTAGGAAGAATGAAGCAGAAGTCAGAAGAAATGTTAATCAAAGAAGAATAACCAGATTTCAAATAAAGAAGAGATATTCCTATAAAAAAGAACAGAAAGAGAAATATTTGATAAAAACAGTAACGAACACAAAAGTTGGAGTAAGAGAGTATTATTTGTAGTTTAATAACGTTTTGAATAAAAGAATGCTAACCATTATACACTAATTGAGCGTTTATTGAATTACATTGTATTATAGAATTTACCGAGGTTGGCCTTTTTACACATAAGACCAGACCCTTACCTCTCTAAATCCTAAACCTTACTACAGCTACCTAAACCTTACTACAGCTACACTTTTACTTGTAGAATATAAATTGCTGTGGTGACCTGCGGTACAGCGAGTTATTCAAAAAATAAAAAGTCAGTGAATCCCATAAAAACCTTGTTTTCCTCCATTTTCGAACAGAAGTTTATTATATCAAAACAAATGAAAATGGCGGAAAGCGAGTTTTTTATGGACTCATTGACATTTTTATTTATTGAATTTGAGTTTTTTATTTATATAACTTGTTTTAATATATCAAACAGTTTCAAGCAACATAGTTTTGTCATCATATGCTACTTTAAAGTTTGTTAAAACGCCTATTGTTAACTTTGAACAACTTATTATTCGATAAGTACTACATTTTTGAAATAGCATTACTTAACAACTTCTGTATTTCCTGTAATATACAAGTAACATTATTTACTTAAACATTATGAGAAACTTAATTTGATAATTGTCAAAGAAATAATAGCATAAAATGTTAAACTGTTTAAAGTGAAAATTATATAAAGTACTCAAAATGTTTCTGATATATGTTTATGATTTTATTAACTTGGTGATTCTTAAAAATAATAGCAATAAAAAGATTATATGTTATCTCGAATATACGTGAATTAGGAGTGGATATATTAAAATTATGGAAGGATTTACTTAACGAAATCAAATAAAAGAAGAAAAGAACTTAGCAAAGAGAACTTAGCAAAGAGAACATAAATAAAGGCTACTTTAGCTACATTTATTTCAAAAGTGAAGAAAAAACTAAAACAATTTGGTAGAACTCATTGGCGTAGCTAGCCTGTTTGACACCCGGGGCCATTGATGGTGTCACTCCTTGAAAACGGTTAAAATTAACATTATGTAAATAGGAAAAAAATCAAATAAGCTTGAAATATGATCTTTATTTTTTCTTTATAAGTTTCAGTTTTGAAATGCTCCTCTCACATGAAGCCACAGACACACAGATCGTAAGAAATAACTGTAGGCTTAGTGAGAGTGTTGGGAGAGATTCAAGTTAACCCCAGTCAAGTATGAATTTTAAAATATCAAATATTGACCATTCCTTCGCTTTGTGGGTATCAACATCTGCTGCCGTCATGTGTCTTCGAAGCCTTGGAATTTCTTTTAAATGCTCTACTTCGGATACCTCATCATAGAAAGTGGTCAATTTTGGAACAGACACTCGACTCTTCTTCAGTTGCTGATAGAAGACTCTTGGCTTGAATAGCATCAAACATGTTGGCTACTTCCTTGATCGCTGTTGATCTGGTCTGCAGTTCAGAAATAAAACGATCAATACACTCCAGCATCGCCCTATTGTTTTCTTCTTAGATAGTGAGCCCAGAAAAGTCTTAATGCCTCTAACTTAGTAACTACTTTGTCAAGAGTTAAGTCTTTAGTCTGCAGATACTGCTGTGTCAAATGAATTTCCTCAAGTACAGCAGCCCAAAAGTAAAGGCAGCACAAAAACGTGAAATCACAGACAGCAGGTAAAAGACCTTGTGCTATTCCTCTTGTTTTCACACTTTCACGAAGATCACATAGAGCTTCAATCGCCGCCACACATTCATTAAGCTTATACTTTACCGGTTAAACAGCAGCATGATGTGCACTCAAGGGTGTTGTTGATAACCTTTTAACCGACATTGCAGTGTGTTCAATTAAACCATTCCATCGATGGGTGGAAGCAGCAAAGAAGGAATACATTTTGTCAAGAGTTCCAAAAATGTTACACATAAAGCATTTTCCGAAAAAGAGTGTTGACCACAAAAGTTTAGCTAATGGTCTTCGCATCCGTTAAAAGTAGCTTTCTTGTTCTTTCCTTTCAGAATGGCTTAAACACCTCCATGAATTCCAGACATTGTGGCAGCATTATCATAACCTTGCGCTCTGCATATCATTATGTCAAGTCCATCACTTTCTAAATTTTTTAAAATGCCTAAATAGAGGTTATCAGCTTTTTTTACCCTTTAAAGGAAAATATCCCAGAAACACATCTCTCACTTCAACTTTCCCGTTTTGGATTTTCACATATCTGATCACCTTAGACATCTGGTCAGTGTGTAATATGTCAGGTGTGGTGTTAAACATGATTCTAAAATACCTTGCAGCCTTTATATCAGTTAAAAGAATTTCCTTCACATGATTTGCCAGAACAGTTATAAATTCATTCTGAGTTTCTGGTGAAAGATAAGATACAGTCACAGATGCTTTTACTGTTGCAGATGTACTGTGTTTTAATATCATTAAGTGTTCTTTCAACACAGGGTCATATTTAGAAAGCATCTTAACTATCTCCAAAAAGAATCCTTTATTCAAAGAAGATGCATCTTCCTTATGGCCACGAAATGCTAGATTTTGCTTAGCAAGAAAAAATGTAATATCAAGCAACCTGTGCAAGATATCCTTCCATTTTTTTTTATCCCTATTCATTACAGCAACACAGTCGGTATCAATTGTTTTGCAAAGCTTAAGGCTTGCTGCAAATGTTTTCAATTTTTCAAGGCAATCTAGATGGTCCTCTGTTATCTCATGATTATGTAACTTTGGGCTCAGCTTCCACCACTGCTGAAACCCAGAGACAAATTTTCATGTTTGTTCTGTTGCATTAACGGTAAAGAGTCTGCAGCAAAAACAGTTTCTTTTCTCACTGACGAGCAAGTAAACCATCCATGGCCGCAGTATTTTCTCACCATTTGGCATCTTCTTGTAGAACCATTCTTTATATAGATGGCGCATATCTCCTTTAGTCTTTGCACCTTGCCTTGTCACAGTACTGAAAGGCCCATCCTTTTTTTGAAAAGAACAACTTCCTCTTTTTTATAATTTCAACTCTAACATGATCTGGAACAGGTGCATTCCAGAAAGAAGCATCAGATAAAATATTCCATTTTTTCTCATTTACTTGCTCAACACACTTATAGTATCATAATAATAATCATTTTCAGCATGCATTTCTGTTTCAAAGTCATTCATTGCTACTTCATTGTGTATTTCTGCATCAATCTTGTATGTTGTGATTCTCTTCCATTTCAGGCTTTAGTTGTTCTTTTGAAGATTGCGTGCTGTCAGGATTTGAGGAATCTATATCAATTGTAGATTGTGGAAAAAGACTATTTGATGAAACTTGGCCATCAATTGGTCTCCTGACATATTTAAGCATGAATCCAGTTAGTGATTTTAGTGATTCGCATCTTTTCTTCTAGCTTTTCGCTGCTAGCATCAACTAGGCCTCTTTGATTTGTGCACTCCATGTGGCATGATGGAATATTCTAAGCTAATATATATATATAATAAATCAGAGACTTAAAAAACTCAACTAAACAAAAAGATATATATATATATATATACTTTTGTTTAGTTGTATACAACTAAACAAAAATATATATATATATATTAAAGTATATATATTAAAAAATATATTTTTTAAGTCCCTTTTTAAGTCCCTTTAAGTCCCTTTTAAGTCATTTTCAAAAGATATATATATATATATATATATATATATATATATATATATATATATATATATATATATATATAACAAATATCCAAATAAAAAATAATCAAAAAGGTAATTATGATTTTAACATACATCGAAAAAAAGCAATAACAAATATTCAGATTAAGCCCAATTCAAACCACGATCCAAAAATCTTAGAAGGAATATTTAAAGGATTTATTCATCGAGCTTTATCAATTTGCTCTACAAAAATATTTAAATAAAGAAATCGATTTCCGAATAAATGTGTTTGCTGAAAATGGATACGAAAAGAAGATATTACGAGACCTTGCAAATATTGTTATAAAAAAACGACACTCAAATAATGAAATAGTTCTATCAAACAACGAAGCAACTATGGCGAATCCTTTGTTTTCGATCACAGCCTTGCATCTTCGAGGCATAGATTCGATCAGGTGATTAATGAAACTTTGTGGAATTGCGGCCCAGGCCTTTTGGATTTGTTCAAACAGCTGATCCTTATTACGAACACTTTCACGATTAAGTCTGCGGTTGACAATCTCCCACAGGTTCTAGATAGGGTTGAGATCCGGAGATTGAGGCGGCCAATCCATCACCGATAGGTGCTTGTCTTGAAACCACTGCTTGACTACTTTTGCAGTGTGTTTCGGATCGTTGTCTCGCTGAAAAACTCATTTTATTGGCATATTCCATTCAGCATGAGGTAACATAACATCTTTCAGGATATTTTTATACATGAAACGCTTCATTATTCCATCGCTTCGATGTATTGGATCTAGACCGTTAGCAGAAAAACACCCCCAGACCATTACATTGTCTCCACCATGCTTCACGGTCTTATGGCAGTAACGAAAATCGAGGCGTTTTCCGGCCGGTCGACGTACACGGCAAATGCCATCGCTCCCAATGATGCTGAACTTCGATTCATCGCTGAACAGGACAGTTCGCCATTTCTGCACATTCCAGTCAGTATGAGATGTAGCAAACAGGAGTCTTTTTTTCTGGTTTTTTAGTGAAATCAGCGGTTTCTTTGCAGGGCGTCGAGTAAACAATCCGGCTTCAACAGCACGTCGTCTGATTGTTCGGTCCGATACAGGCAGCTCTAATTGCTTTTGTATCTCGACTGATGATATCCAGGGATCCTTCTTGACGGATCTGACGATCATAGAATCCTCTCTAGAAGTGGTGGAACGCGGTCTTCCACCTTTTTTATCTGCTGCCAACTTCCCCGTAGAGCGATATTTGGAACATAGTCTTGATACGGTCCATTTTTTTTCACGCGATATTTATCACAAATACTCTTTTGTGACATTCCACTTACGTAATCGCCAATAATTTTCTTTCTTAGTTCCAATCCAAGACTGTCGGGAGCCATTTTTGCACTTGAAGTCATAAAAATAATAAAAATAAATAATCACGCTTCTCAAGGCTTACCGTGTTACATTTACGTTGTGATGATACAATAATGCTCTGCGGAACACAACGTCTTGGTTGGATGTGGACTGTATTGATGTAATGAAACACTTGTTGTATTTCACTTCTTGTATTGATGTTCTTCGATAAAACGCTTTGATAAAACTCACTTCGATAAACTGTCTTGATAATACTGGCTGATTGACTTCCATATACTGACTGAATTACATGTCGATTTACATGTCTCTTATATAGTAAAATGAACCTGTGTGAACCTGTTCTGGAAGATTCTAGATGCCTCTTTTCGATGCTCCTGGAAGCTTCTGGATTTGTCTGGATGCTTCTGAATGTTTCTGGATATTTCTGGAAGCTTCTGCATGCTTCTGGAAATTTCTGGAAACTTCTGGATACTTCCTTTAATTATTAAAAAACTTCCGTGATATTGAGACGGACCAGACTTACGAAAATGAAACAAGCCAAAAAAGTCGCACTTGTTTTGTCCGCTGCAAAATGGCACTTGTCAACGAAATTCTGCCTGTGTGCTGTCACCTGTCAGCTGATTGCTCATGTCATGGCATGCTATGACTCCAGACTCCTGAATTGTTTGCTGTGGTAGTATAGTTCGTTTCGTTTTTAAGACGTAAAATTAGGAATACTTTTTAGCATTGTTCGATGTTGGTTGCAAATGTTTTGTCCAAAACTGTATATATATACAGTATTGTGAAAAATTTAAGAACCACCAAAAAAACAAATCATAATTTATTTTTATTTTTAAATTTTTATTTGACTGAATATATTTTTCTGGTAAAAAAATAATAATAAATTTTAGAAAATAGACAAACAAAATGAAAGACAATAATAATGATAAAAACTTTTAAACAATTTTAAAAAAATGTATTTAAAGTTTTATAGGTAATTTTTATCTAAAAAAAAAATGTGAAAAAGTTAAGAACCACAGAACAAAAAACAGTAATTTTTACCTAATACCGCTTAATTCTACCATGAATTTTTAAGCACTCATTTATACGATTTGGGATTGAGTCTATTAAATTCTCTAAAATATGTTTGGGAACATTTCCAAGAATTGCTAGTAAAATATTGCGCAACTCCTCAAGGCTCCTTGGTGCTTTCTTGGCAATCTCTTTATCAAGCCAACTCCAAAGATTTTCAATGCAATTTAGATCTGGGCTATTTGGTGGCCAAGTTAGACACTCAACACTTTTGCTTTCGAACCATTCAGAGACAATTTTAGTCCTGTGACATGGTGCATTGTCTTGCTTGAAAATGAACAGAACGCTTTGCTCAATTTCATTAATTGACGGTAACAAGTTGTTATCTAAAATATCGACGTAATAAATGGAGTTGAGTCAACCATCAAATAATTAAAACATACCGAGACCATAATATGTCATCTTGCACCATATTCCAACCGACCCGCTACCTTGTTTTGTTCTTTAAACGATGCAATCGAGATTATATTTTTCTGAAGACTGCCTGCGAATCATAATTTGCTTTTATCAATCTCTATATTTATCTCATCACTGAACATTACTGTCCTCCATTTTTGTTTAGACCATTCTTTGACGCTTTGGCAAAATTCTTTTCGCATTCCTATATGTTGTTTGGTAAGTCGCAGTTTTAGAACAGCTTTTTTCCATAATGTAATGTTAGCTAATAGTTTCCTTCGCATAAGTGATGCCGATGCTTGACGTCCATTTGAAAGCTTCTATTGCCTTCTTAATTGATGCGACGGCATGGTTCAATTTTTCTTTGCAAACCTGATTTAAAGGCGATCATTATTGGGTGTCGTCAAACGCGGTCTTCCAGAACGATGGCGATCAACGTAAGATTTCGTCTCTTTGAATCTTTTGATGATTGTTAGCACCGAACTATGTGATCGCTTTATTATTCTTCCAATTTCACAAATGGATTTACCTTCCTGGTGAAAATGCACCACTTTTAAACGATGTTCATAGGTAATAGCTTTTCTGCTCATTTTTTCAAAAGAAAAGAATTTTTTTTTGTTTGAAATTAAATACTTTTATTGGTTTTTTGGTAATGACTCAGGTCGTTGATAGAATATTTAAACAAAAAAGGTAAAAATAAATTTTAAAAAATGTTTCCGCCGCATTTAGCACAAAAAATTCTTTGTGGTTCTTAACTTTTTCACAAAAAAAATATTTAAAAAAATAACACATAATATTTAATCCTTATTTTTACAGGTACTATTAATCAATTTTCAAAAAAAAAATTTTTTTTCTCATGTTCTATTTAATATATTTGAAAATAAAGACAATTTTATTATCTTTAGAATAAAAATTAGTTAAACTTATTTGAAAAAAATATTTTTTTTTTTAATGGTTCTTAACTTTTTTACAAAACTGAGTGTATATATATATATATATATATATATATATATATATATATATATATATATATATATATATATATATAGACATATATATATATATATCACACATATATATATATATATATGTGTGATATATATATATATAGACATATATATATATATCACA